>NC_133622.1:212990825-213182534 GCF_048593235.1 Sminthopsis crassicaudata | reverse complement strand
ATGCAGGTGGGGCTCTGGGGACATGTTGGTAGAAACAGGTGGGAGCAGGCCCTGGAGGTTTGTCTTATAGGAGGCAGGGGAAAGGGGAAAGGGGGAAGAAGTAAGCAGGAAGCAAACCAGCTCAACACTGACTTTAAAATGGTCACAGAAAATCCTTTCTGATGAGCCTGGCCCAGAAAGAAAAGAAGCTGCAGATGGTGAGCAGGGCTGACTAGTCTGCAAACGGCCAATATCTGCCCAATCTGTCCTTACCAGTCCCACTCCCTTTTTCCCAACTGAACATGAAATAAATTCAGGACAAATGACATTCGGGAAAACAAACTGGCTTTGCCAGTGTCTGGCCCTCGTAAAATGAATGGCCTGCGGCAGAGCTGGTGGTAGCTTCCAGACCAGGTGCTGTCTGACCTAGGGCTGTGCCTTATTTACATTTGCATTTGCATAGCCCTGCCTCCCCTGCACCATTTTTCCCCTCACTGCAGGCAGAGGAATTGCTAGACAAGTTAAGTGATGGCCCTACCCAGAAAAACTTATGATCTGGTCAAATTTCTTTGCTCATTTAGAAAACTGCAAATCCCAGATAAAGAAGCCAAACCTTTTCCTCTAAAACATTATCTTCCAAAGTGGGGTCAGCCCTTGATTAGGACCTTAATCAATCATCTTTCCCCTTGCACTTAGGAGAGAATCTTCCATAAGTTACTAAGGATGTAACTTTTGATCATCAGAATTATTCGCATCTTAGAAGATGAAAAGAAAAAACTTTTTTGAAACACATATATTAATATCTTTTGTTTCTATATTACCTTTGTTTCCAAAAATATCCTTCTATTCCCTCCTTCCCAGAGAACCAGCTCATTTGGCAAAGAATATAAAACAAAGAAGAAAAAAACAAAACTTCAGCAAAACTGACATCAATTGAGTTTGACATTAATAGGCAATGTTCGCACTCACAGTCTTCCATATTTGCAGGAAAAAAAAAAAAAAGGAGAAGGTACATTTTCTTCTCTCTTCTTTAGGGTCAAGATTAATCATTATAATTACACAGTGTTCACTTAAGATGTTGTGGGGATTTTTCTCAGAGCCACATTTTAATGGTAGAGAATTGTGAGATTTTAGTAGTGGAATTAATTTTTAAAGGTTTATGACTTGCCTTTTTAGAGCAGTCATTTCTGTATAATTACATTCTGCCTCTGTCCCCTGCTGAATCCTCTTTTGAAACAAAAAACAGCAAAGAAGAAGCAAAATCAATCAACATAGTGACCTTGTGTGATAACATAGCCATCATTTTTCTGAGGAGTCAATCCTGTGTCCTTCTACCAAGTGGAGAGAAGTGTTTCATTATTTTCTGGAACTATTATTGTTTTTTAAGTTATTCAGAGATAAATTCTGTCTCAGTGATGTTTTATTTGTTTAGGTAATTATTTTGTAAATCATTTAAAATTCTGCTTATTTTATTCCATTATCAATCCATGCAACCTTTCCATGCTTATTTGAATAATTCATATTTGGTATTTCTTACTATTCAATAATAATTAACAACATTGGTATATGATAATGTGTTTACTCATTCCTCAGTTGATGGGGACCCACTTTGTTTTAGGTCTTTAACACCACAAAAAGTACTGTGATAATATTTTTGTATATATTGGACTCTTTCTTTAACCATCTTAGAATATATACCTAGTATAACAGTGGCTAGAATTTCTACCATTACTGGGGGAGATTTTTGTGGAGTAAGTGCTGGGCTTTCTCTTTGAGTTTCATCTTCTTCACAAGTAAAATGGAGATAATACTACCCACATCACAGGGTTGTTTTGAAGAAAGTCCTTCGTGAAGACCATTATAATTGTGAATTCATCATTATTCTCTTGAGAGCCAATCTGCTTATAAATAAATACCTTTCTTTATTTCCTATTTTGGTATCTGTAAGTTTAAACACAATATAGGTATTCAATGTAGTTAATATTTATTTACAAATATATTAATAAAGATTTTTTTAAGTACATCCTCCTAAGTTCCAGGAACCATGTTAAACACTGGAGATATAAGAAAGAGTCAAAAGATAGTTACTGCCCTCAAACAATGTTTATGCTGAGAGGAATACAAGAACAATGATGGAACTCACTAAGCTCAAAAAACTTAAATTCTGCTGGAGAGGAAGGCATACATATGGTAAAATTCTCTACATGCACCAATTTCTGCATAAATAGTACTATGTAACAGGACAGAAAACACCTTTTTTAGATATTCTTTTGTATCTGTATACAAAATCTATATACAGTTCAGATACTCTTTTGGAACAAAAGACCCAGGTTTACTTTGAGGCAATTTCTAACTGTCCTGATTCATATCCCCCTCCTGGAAAATGTTAAGCATGGTAATCCTAGTGTAATTAAACCAATTTTCCTTCCCTCACCCCCATGCTCCTCATATTTATTTATTTATTCCTTAAAAATAAGTTTTTATTTTTCAAAATAGTTTCCAACATTCACCATTGCAAAATCTTATGTTCCAAAATTTTCTCCCTCCCTTCACCCCACCTCCTCCTCTAGACTGCAAGGAACCCAATATAGGTTAACCACGTGCAATTCTTCTAAATCTATTTCCATATTTATCAAGAAAAATCAGATCAAAAGGGGAACAATGAAAAAGAAAAAACAAATAAGTAAACAACAACAACAACAAAAAGGTTAAAATACTATGTCATGATTCACATCCAATTCTTATAGTCCTCTTTCTGGATGCAAATGGCTCTTTCCATCACAGATCTTGGAATTGACTTGAATCACCTTATTGAATTAAATCAATGTTCTACATGCTAGCATGCAGCTAACAATATTATTGAGAAAAGATCTATGTAATATTTTGAACTGGGCTATGAGGACCCCAAGCAGTGTATGTTGTTAGGATTTATGTAGAAAGATCTAGGATCTGCAATGCTTCGTTCAGTGTCTCCAAGGAAGACTGTAATTTTGTGGAAAGAAGAAAGATGATAATGATCATTGGAAAATTACAGCTTTGCTCTCTCAAATTCAGGAGGGATATTGGGCTAGTATTCTATCTATTACCACACATTAAATATTTGCAGTCTAGAAGTACAATGTTCTTTTGGGGATCAGGATTTTTTTTAAAAAAACCTATTTTCCCTGGTCATTCTGGATAGAAAGTAATGCCTCCTCAAATTGGGAGGAAAACAATCAGTTTAACTTCAATTTAGTTTTCTTCCCATAAAACTCACACACACACACACACACACACACACACACACACACACACACACACAATCATCAGAAACATTTATCAAAGCAGACAAAACAGTAATCAAGGAAGTTATAAAGATTAGTTTAAGCTATAAAATACAGAAGAGTCAAAGGCTGCAAGACTCAGGAGTAAGATGAAATCTTGGCTCAGTCAAGGAGAACATGATCTAGCCCACTCTTGGAAAGTTTTGCATAAAGATATTGGAATCAAGGGATATGTTCAGGATATATTGCCAGTTCTTCTCCATATGTCTGTAGTGTCAGGGCCTTCCATCTGCCACTCAAAGTTCACATTGCCTCTTCTCTGTCTCTCTTCTCTGCTTATTTTCTTCATAAGTCTCTCAACAAATCAGGAGTTACATCTTCCTGCAGTAACATAGTGACACAAGACAGTCTTTCAGCAGTCTAAGTCCAACTGTGCAGTGCTAGAGGTATTTAAAGGAATAAGGTAAAATGGGACAATAGAAATCATATTATGCCAAAACATGTATGGCAATCCTTAGCACAAGGACTACCCTTCTACTACAAGACTTCATCATGTCTTGTCATTGCCCAACATTCTTTAGATGGCTTCTGCCAGTCAAAAAAGCAGTGGGAGTGAATGGTGTTTCTATCTGTCTCCTTTCTGTCTCTCCTCACTCTATAACATGGGAGCCCAGTGCCTCAGTTTTTCAGGTCAAGTTGGCTTGCTGTTTCAAGTCATACAAAATAAATAAATAAATAAATATATTATTGATATAAAATCCTCCAATCCTCTAAATTTCATCTATTCAATTTGAAAGAAGGGCACAAAACCTTTTTTAGGTATCTCACTCCTGGTGAGATCACTGGTCACTCACCAGAATTTTTTCCTTCATTCTCCATAGTACCCACCTGCATTCCCACCTACCCATCCCATATCTCGAAGTTACCACTTCTACTCATCTTTACCATGTATATGGGGAAAGCACCCTTTATTTGTCATCATTACTTTTGAGTAAAAAAGGGGAAGGGATATAAATATTAGCCTTTGAAACATACCTAATAAACATAATCACCTGAGATATTTAAAACACTTCAGGATATCATGAATTTTCTAGGGGAGATGAACTGAATCTCTTAAATACAAAGTAATATAATATATGTAAAGCCTTTTTGTAGCCAACAAGTAAATATATTTCCCATTCCCATTCTAAAGGTAAGGAAAAAGGTAAAAAAGAAGAAGAAGAAGAAGAAGAAGAAGAAGAAGAAGAAGAAGAAGAAGAAGAAGAAGAAGAAGAAGAAGAAGAAGAAGAAGAAGAAGAAGAAGAAGAAGAAGAAGAAGAAGAAGAAGAAGAAGAAGAAGAAGAAGAAGAAGAAGAAGAAGAAGAAGAAGAAAGAGAGAAAGAAAGAAGAGAGAAAGAAAGAAGAGAGAAAGAAAGAAAGAAAGAAAGAAAGAAAGAAAGAAAGAAAGAAAGAAAGAAAGAAAGAAAGAAAGAAAGAAAGAAAGAAAGAAAGAAAGAAAGAAAGAAAGAAAGAAAGAAAGAAAGAAAGAAAGAAAGAAAGAAAGAAAGAAAGAAAGGAAAGAAAGGAAAGAAAGGAAAGAAAGAAAGGAAAGAAAGGAAAGAAAGAAAGGAAAGAAAGGAAAGAAAGGAAAGAAAGAAAGAAGAGAGAAAAGAAATGGACTTTTTCCCCTTGTAATTTTCTTTAATTTCTAAATTTTATGACACATTTGAAGAAAGATAAACATACTGTGAATTAGACCATTAGAACAAAACAGGAACTGAAAATCATCTTTTTTGAGATTCATACCATATTCTAGATAATCCTATAAAGATCCTTGTTGCAGCCATCTATCACCTGGTTCATCCCACCCTTCTTTGGCAAGAAATATTGTGCTTGGATCTCTTTTTAGTCCAACTCTTGCCCTCATACATGAGGACTTATTTCCTCAAACTCTCTAGACTCCCTGTTTATACAGCTCTCCAAATCATGAGACCTTTGCCTTCATTTCACATCAGAAAGATGAAGAGGCACAGCTATACATTATATACCATCACTCATAACTGTTTTGCAACCATAATCCAGAACTCTGAAATTTTTCTCTCCGATCACAAGTATGAAGCCTTTTAATTCTCTTCCTGGTTTCTCCTCCTTACATTTATTTTTTTTTCCTCACTTAGCTTTGCAACCCTCTTTGAATTCCCAGTCTATTACTTCTTCTCTTGCCTTACTTTCTTCCCTTCTCAGTCTTAACATTATAGTTAAGCATTTCAGTTATATGTGACCCTCTTCAATAAATGTTCTTGCTTGCTTGTTCTATCATCATTTGAGCCTTAGTATATATAAAATATGGCCATCTTCTCTCTTCTGCTGAAGACCACTGGAGGAAAAATATTGATTTGTGATTTGGGGAGACAATGCACATGCAATAGAATGGTTCAGCTTGAAGGCAGAGAGAGAAGTCCAGTGGTCTTTGGAGGGCAGTAAAAAGTAGCTAACAATGCATTTTCTTTAGGGTCTTTGCCATTGATAAAGCATTTCCATTTATTTTTTTTCAAAGGGTTAAGGACAATTTAATGACTTTTAAAACATTCCAAATAGCTTTCCAGAATGGTTAGAAAAATTCATAGTTCTATCAATACTGCATTAAAGCATTTTACTTCTTTTTTTAAATATTTTCTCCCCATTACAAATTAAGACCTTTTTTGAGTTCTAAATTCTATCCCTCCCTTTCTCTCTGCCCTCCCTAAAATGGTAAGCAATTTGATATAGAGTATACATGTGTAATCAGATAAAACATTTCCACATTAGTTATTTTGTACTTAAAAAGACTAAAGAAACAAAGAAAGGAGGAAAGGACTAAGAAAATAAGGAAGAGAGAGAGGAAATGAAGCAGGAAGGGAGGGAGAAATAGAAAGGGAGTTAAAGGAAGGAAGGAAAGAAGGAAAGGAAGGGAGAGAGGGACAAAGGATGAAAAAATAGAGACTAGAACTCAAGTTTCCCTCTGATTCTAGGGTATTTTATCTCACCACAGGATGCACTACAGATAAAAGTGGGAGAGAACCTACCTCATTGACTTTTGGAAAATTGGATAGACTGTCCCTATTACTAATGAAAAGACTTCATGGAAAAATGTTTATTTTATATTCTTTAATGATATGCAACAGGTGCTCTGATTATTTCCATAAGTTGGAACTGTAATTAGTAACTATAAAAGGTAAGAGGAGAGGAAATTGTAAATATAAAAACAATTAAGAGGATAAATGAGAGGCAGCTGGGAGTAAGGGATAGTGAACTGATTATAGAAATTAGGAAAACCTGGGTTCATGTGCTGCCTTTCAACCATATTAGGTGTGATCACAAGCAAATTATTGAACTTCTTGGTATTTCAGGCAGTACTATAAGATGTTATTGAGGACCAAATTTCAACAAGCCTCAATGGAGAGAATTTTCACACCAAAATGAGATGAAATTATTGTTCTGGATCAAAAAAAGAAGAAGAAGAAGAAGAAGCTCTCTTTCCACTTATAATAGAGAGAAAGAAGAATAGTGTTGAACACTGTGTCTTCATCCCTAGAGTGAAAAAGCAATGAGTGGAATAAAGCAGGAGGAGGTGTGCACTATACCAGGAGGTAAGCACAGAACAAGATATTTTTCACTTTATGTGATCCAAACAATTCTGCCAGCTAGGCCTGTTGGAAGTTTCTTATGCATTTGGGGGGATCCTAGGCTGCTGCAGTTATCAAGTAGTAATAGCCCAATAAATCTCACCCATGAAATCTGATGTAAGTAAATATAACTTACAAGACAAAAAATGATCACAGAAAAACAGAATGAAAGTTATATAAAGTAATTGTGAGGAAGAAAAAAATCTCATTTTAAGTTCACAAACAAATAAAAACTGAGTTGATATGTCCTGCTGATGTGAAAATGGTAAAATAAGATCCCGGACTGTGCCGTAAAACTCTTTGTAGCTCTCCATGGTCTGAAAAACAACTTTGAAGTGGAATGGGGGTGGGGGGGAAGGTTGCGCCTTAAAAATATTCATGAGTAACTTTTTTAATTTTGAGGGTTTTTTTCCAGAGAAATTCATGCTAGTGGGTAAATTCCTATAGTGAAGATAACCCATTGCAATATATAAGTCAATTAATCAAACATTTTTAATTAATCACCAGGCAATATGCTAAGCACTGGTAATATAACCAAACCTTTTCCCCTTTCCCCAAAAAAAGAAAAAGAAAAAAAGTCCTGCTCGTGAGAGCTAATATTTTATCTGGTACTTCTTGATGAGAAAAGGAATTTAGTTGAGAAAGTTAGTATTATGAGAGAGATACGAAATGAATCAGAAAAGCTTGAAAAAGAGAATAGAGGAATAATTTTGGAGCTGGAAGACTTATATTCAGATCCTGTCTCTTGACAGTAACCTCCTGACTTTAGGCAAATCACTTAAATGTCTTTATACCTCAAACAACTCCAAGACTTATGGATGTAATAATGTCTTGATGGCTCCCTGTCCAATAAGTTATTCTAGTTGTTCTCTGGCAATTAGATAGATAGATAGATATTTGCCAGAGAGCATATCTATCTGTCTTATCTATCTTATCTATAATCTTCCCATCTATTATCTATGTGTATATATGAATTTATGAGCATGTATATATAAATTTTGGTTAGTAAATGTATATGACTTACTTAGCTAATAATCAGGACCTTGAGTGCTGATCTATCCTCCCATCTGTGGTCTGTAGATTTAAGCCTGGAAAAACTTGATCTCTTTCTCTTCACCTAGACAGCAATGTAGGTTAAATAAGTGCAATTCTTCTAAATATATTTCTACATTTATCTTGATGCACAAGAAAAATCAGATCAAAAGGAGAAAAATGAGAAAGCAGAAGACAAACAGGCAAAAAAAACAACAAAAAGTGAAAATACTATAGTATGATCCATATTCAGTTTCCATAGTCCTCTTTCTGGGTGCATATGGCTCTCTCCATCACAAGACACAGAATTGCCCTGAATCATCTCATTGTTGAAAAGAGTGAAGTCCATCAGAGTTGATCATCATATAATTTTGTTGCCGTGTACAATGTTCTCTTGGTTTTGCTCTCTTGATTTATCATCTGTTCATGCAAGTCCAAACCTTTCTGAAATCAGCCTGAAATCAGTTCTTATAAAATGATAATATTCTGTAAAATGTCTTTTCTTCATTGATGTTTGCTACTTTTCCAAACATATTCAAATAAAAGAATGGATGTGAACCTTACAACTCTGTAAGGTAAGTATACAAGCTATTAGATTTATATTACAGCTCAAAAAACAGAGCACCAGAAAGGTTCCTTGGTTTTTCCAAAATTACCATAGCTGGATAGAAGCAGAGTCTGAATTAAAACTTGACTCTTTGGACTAATCTAGTCCGTTGCTCTTCCTATTGTTCCAGGCTACTCATTGATAATCCATTAATGGGTTTTTTTGGTTAGTTCTAAGTCAGTTTGAAACTACCACAAGGAAAATCCTTTCCTGCCCTCATCTCGTTATTAGTCAAATCAGTTTTCTACAAGGATCTTGAGATTTAGAACTAGAAGAAACAATATAGCTCATTCAGTCCAAATCCCTCATAGTATAGGAAGGGAAAATATGTCTAAAGTCATACAGATAGTAAATAGAAAACTAGGATCTGAACCCAAGGTTGTCTGAAAATCCTCATAAGAAACTATAGAGAGAAGTAGACTCTGCTTATACCCATGACCCATACCCATATGTTCAAACTATATTAGGGCATAAAGTATACCAGATCAGAAGAAACTTTTGAAATCTGCATAGAATAGTCCTCATTTCTGGGGAGGAGGGGGAAAATGCCTACTGATTGTGGGTGACATTTTCCATATTTAGTAAGAACAATTCATTTATTTTAGGCTGATGGACATAAAAATGTTTTTATAAATATCCTAGTGTCTGTTTCATTTTTTTATGATTCTTTGTAGCTAGAATGATAAAACTATGTCAGCTATTCCTAGAAATCACACTAGCTTCAGTCCTGAATCTCCAACTGCTTATAAGGCACAAACCAGACGTCCTTCCCCTATACTCTTCTGCTCAAAAACTTTCAGCTGCTCCTCATTACCTACTGAGTCAAAGTTATGCTCCTTTGCATGCTCCATCCATGTCCCTCTATAGCCTGATACCGCCTTTTCTTTCCCTCCTTAACTCATATTTTTCCTTTCCATACATTCTATGCTGATAAATCTGAGCACTGCTCTCTGCTATCAAAATATACACTAGGATCTTCTCCTTCCAGGTCTTTCTTTGTATTATTTCCTATATTTGAAATGTTCTCTCTTCTTCTTAATCTATTGAATTCTAAGCCATGCTTCAAAGACCAACTCATGTCTTGCTTATTCCATAAAGCTTTTTCAGACCTTTCCCTTTGTTCATTTAATCTATGTCATCCATTCCTGAACAATGCCTGGAGATAATCAAGAGTGGGTAAACTTTCCCTAATAGACATTCTGCAGAAGATCTAGGGAAAGGATGGCTCTTTTCTTATTGACCCTTAAGGGCACTCACTTCTAGTCCAAGTTGTATGTATGAAGACTGGGTATAGTGAGCATCTTGGAGCTATCCCTAACAAGAACCAAATGGAGACCTGTATTAGTGAGCCATTTTCAAAAATTGATAGTGTCTACTCATTAGAACTTGACAGATCAGATCCCCAGACCCCTTCAATTGCCCACATACTGAAAATTCTTCCTGAAGACTCTTTCTAAAGACTCTTAATTCTTCCTGTCATATATAGAACAAGTTATAGCCTCTTGGACCCAGATCTAAATGATCATGTTTGTGAAAGAGATGAACTCACACAACCAGGAAATAGGAAAAAATTATCTAAACACTGTCAAAAAGGTTATGCTATGAATAATAATTGACCAGATTTTGTTCAACAATAACCTGCTTTAAGAATTAGAAATTGAGAGATTGTCCATCAAGTGAGAAATGACTAAATAATTGATGTGTTCTAAGAAATGATGAACAGGAAAAGCTGGGAAAGTAAACCAAGACAAAGTGAGGTGAATAAAACCAGGAGAACAGTATACACAGTAACAATGATATTGTATAATGACCAACTGTGAAAGATTTAATTATTCTGGTCGGACAATGATCCAAGACAATTCCAAATGACCCATGATGAAAAATGCTATTCACTTTTAGAGAGAGAACTGATGAACTCAGTGTAAACTAAAGAATAGTTTTCATTTTCTTTATGTTTCTTGGATATTTATTTTTGAAACATAGCTAATATAGAAAAAATGTTTTATGTGACTTTAAATGTATGATTGATATCATGTCTCTTGCCTACTCAACGAGTGAGAAAGGAACAGAAAGGAGGAATAAATTTGGGGACTATTTTTAAAAATAACATAAATAATATAATTTAATATAAATACATATATACATAATAAGAAAAAAGACAATAAGCTCCTCTGAAAAAGTGCAAAGAGAGGCAAGATTAGATCCCAACAACTGTGTGTACTTGCTTTTCTTATTTGTACAATACTGTCTTTATGAGATGAGGACATGTCCGTTAATGGGAAACTTTCCAAGCTGCAATAGTCGACGCCTCTTTCCCCAGCTTGTCTACACTGCACAAATCTGGTGCATGTGACACTCCCATCCTCAAGACACCATTATGTAAGGACTATGGCTTTTAAAGAACACACTTGTATTTTTCCATATATTCAATGCTTAGGTGGTTGTAGCATAGGTATGGTAGTTATACCTTACTGGTCTCACCTCTATGAATCCAGCCTATTTCCTTTTTGCTGCTAGTGTTCTATCTGCTCTGTTAAACAGATGTGCCTTTTTTCAGCTCCAGAATGCATACTAAACACATGATTAGATGGGCAGATGGATAGAGGGATGAATGAAAAAATATTTTTAAATACATTGTAAATAGAACTTGGCAAAATAATGGGTATAAACAGAAAATCATCATTGTCTGCACAAGTAAAACTCATATTCTATTCTAACAGGAGGCAAAATATACAGGTTTCAGCATCAGGGCAGATGAAAATGCCCTGGGGTCCTTAGGATGCAGTAGCAAGGCAGATGGTAATGCATATTTTTTATAGTATCATTTTTATTTATAAAACATCATCAGTTTGTATATCTTCCAGGAACTTGGACATCATCAATATTCCTTTCTGGATGATTAGCAACTATGGCTGCTGGGGGTAGAATAGAGTAGGGCTATAGAACTTCCAGATAACATCTCCATAAGGGACCTTCCCTTAGACAATGACTACAAACTAGCATTTTCCAGGCATAAATATGTAACAATGCATCCCGTAGACATCTCAAATTTGATATGCTCAAGACAGAACTTACTTGCCCCCCCAATCTCTCTTTTTGAAACCTTTCTCTATGTCCCTACAATCTTTTCAATCACTCATGCTTGCAATCACAGTCATTCTTGACTTCACATTCTCCATCACTCCACATATCTAATCAGTTGCCAAATTGTGTTGTTTCTATTGTTAAAAATTCTCTTATACACAAGTATAAGAATATTTAATGACACTGAAGCTAGAAATATCTTTAGTCATTAGTCATTTAATCACTTTCTTCCACCTCAAATGATCTTGGGTTTCTTTAAATATTTAACTATTGTTGTTTAGGCTGGTTTTTTTAAATTTAATTTTATTTTCAATTCATCAAACAAAACAAACATTTCCATAACATAGTGTAATAAAAATGACTGCACAATGGAAAGAGCTTTGGCTTCAGAAGACTTGGATTCAAACCTCAATTTTGTACCTTATTGGCTGTATGATCTTGGCCAATCCACTTAACCCTTTAGTTTCCTTACCTGTAAAGTAATATCTAAGGTCTCTTTCTCTTTGCAAACTATGATCCAATGTTGTCTTCCCAATATAATCTAATCTTCTTGAAAACACAGACTGTTCTGCTTTTCAGCATCCAACACAATCCCTGGTTCATAGTAGGTATTTTCTAAGTGTTTGTTGAATTAAATTGTAAGCACATTTTGTGTTGAGCTTTGTGAAAATATGTGAGTACAAATAGATGGTTAACCTTGTATATAGATTTCACTTAATTTTATTTTATTCAATTAAACTCAATTTTAAAAATTTTATTAAATTCATAGTCCTGTGTTTGCTACATGTTTGGGATACAAAGTTTGAAAATCTAAGGGAAGTGACATATAAAACATTGATGAAGATATTTTCAATAACTTCTTAGTCTGTTTCTGTTTTAGGCAGTGGTCTTTTCAGTGATAATGGAATGTGGTTGGAACCAGGGCCATAGCCAATATTCTATTTCAATAATTCTTAATATTCCATCATCAGCTGTTGGTTATTTAAGAGTCCATATGAGAAAAGGAGAGAAAGAGTTTTATTCAACGGCAGGCTTATTTTCCCATACTTTTGTCAGCAAGATTTGGCATTCTTCCTACTTTGGAAGGTGTGCCTTTGATGGATGGCACCCTGGCCACACTAGGAAGAATAAGCAGGGCAGCAGCAGAATGGTAGCCTGTTTCTCTAACTCAAATATTGTGGATGAAATGGAAAAATTCACAGGGACTGTGAGAATGAAACCCATGTGAGAGATTCTTGCCAACTTTTTCTCCCATAACTTTCTTTTTTCCACTATGTTTGATTGACACTAACAAAAAAGTCACTTTGCTACTTAATCATTCTGAATGCTGGCTGTGATCAGGGGAAAGCAGACTTCTGATGGTGCAGTAGAATATGCTCACACATGCATTAAGCAGGCGACATTCTACAGATGAACTAGGTGTGAGACGGAATAAAGAAGGCAATTCATGATGGCTACTTACACCCATCCAGAGTGGTATGGGAGCAGGGGAAGGGGAAAGTGCTTATGCATTGATAGTTATGAGGCCAATGTGACATAACCAAATCAAGAAGACTGGACCCTACCTTGTTCTGCAACTAACAAGCTATATTTTAGTGGGTAAATCAATTCACTCTTTTGGTTCTGAGTTTTCCCATAGACAAATAAAGAAATTAGATTTATTGATCTTTAAGGGTCCTCCCTGTTCAAATCTGGGCCCAAAGAAACACCAACATTGAAAGTTTATCTCATACATCTTGCGATCAGTAATTTGGTGTGACCTAGGACCATTGATAAAAAGCCTTCCCTTCTGACAATATCTCTTTTATTGTACTACCACAGTTCTGGAAAAGCCATTAGAAATATAATTCTTATGGATTAAGATAATGCTTTATTTCTTATTTTAAAGAATGTAAATATATCTAGAGGATCACTTCCTAAGTGCTAATATTAGAAAATAATTCTTATGAATTCATATATTACTCTATATCTTATTTTTAAATTTTAAACTATATCTAGAGAGTCACTTTCTAAGTTCCATCAATGGAAAACAAAGAAGTCAAATGAGCATCAAACCACTTCAGACCTCCACTATTTGACCTCCTTTCTAAGCAGTTCCCTTGTAACTCTTTGAGGAGAATGAGGAGCAGTTCAAGAAGGTTTTAATGGTGATGCAGTGATAGGTTTTATAAAGATGGGATATAAGAACAACAGATCTGGAACTATTATCAGTGGGTTGCTACCAATGATAGCTGGCCCACATGAGATTCTCTGGTGGAAGACTGGGCAGCAATGGCATACAGTTATGAAAAACAGAGAGACAGAAAGAAGGATCTTAAGGATATCAATTATCCAACTTCACCTCAGTCAGTCCTCAATATTCTACAAATTATGGTTCCTTACTTTCTTTCATCATCAGTCTTTGTCTCTCCAAAACTTATCTCAAAATTGTTCTATCAAAGGTAAATTACTCATGAGCTCATCATCAACTCAATTGATTCACGGGATTGCTTTGTTAAATATTGCTTGAAACAAATAGATCATTCGCTAAGACTTATCCTAGAAGTTATAGGAACTTGGGGTACATAAAGGTTCTTTATAAAGAGCAAAGAATTCAGTGATTCACATGAAACCCCTCTCCTTAAAAGAATTTTATTTGTTTCCTAATCATTTCATTGTATTTATAATTGTTGTAACATTATAAAATTGGTACAGAGTAGAATAAAATACCAGTGAATCCCTTGGGCTTCATAAAATGACATTCAGACAAATAGCATCACAATGAATATTCCCTAAATACACCAGATATTCTCCAAACTCAGCCAGTGGTCCATTTATTTCAAGCAACACTTGATTCGATGATCCCAGTAAAACCAAAGAACTTGGAAAGGTCCTTGAAATTCCATCTAAAGGAAACTAGCTTTTAGTTGTGTGATTTGGCTATGAATATATACATTTTCTAAAAGAAACTGTATGCTACTTTCTTATTTTTTCTTTCCCCATTTCACCTTGAGTTAATAGAATTATTAGGTTAAAAAGTTAGCTATGCTCTATTTTGGAGGAGAAAAAACCTTTTCTACAAAGTCTCTTCCATTTCTTCAAGTTTCAGTTTCTTCAAATACAGATCATGAACTCTGTGATATGTCTTCATTCCTTCCAACTCAAAAATCTATTATTTTATGAATCTTTGACATTTCTTGATTATTGAGGTGGTATTACATTGTTGTGAATGAGTGAACAAATGAGCATTTAATAAGCATCATTTGCTAAGCACTGAAGTTAGACATGACAGGAGGACCTGTGTTTAAAATGGCCTCAGACATTTATTTCCTGGCTACTTTATCCACTGCACCATTTAGCTGCCCCTTCTAAGTCATTTTTTGTTAGAGAAATGCAAATAAAAAACAATTCTCAATGCAACCTCATACCCGTTAGATTGGCTAACATGACAAAAAAGGAAAATGATAAATGTTGGAGAAATGTGGGAAAATTGGGACACTACTTGTTGGTGAAATTGTGAATTGATCTAACCATTTTAGGGAGCAATTTGGAACTATGTCCAAAGGGCAATAAAACTGTGCATACCCTTTCATCCAGCAATATCACTAGAAGATTTATATTCCAAAGAGATCATAAAAAAGGAAAAAGATATATATATGCAAAAATATTAAAAAGCAGCCCTTTTCACTGTGGTAAAATATTGGAAACTGAGGGGGTGCAATGACTGACCAACCTGTGGTATATGAATGTAATGGAATACTATTGTGCAATAAGAAGTGATGAACAGTCAGATCTCAGGAAAACCTGAAAACACTTGCATAAACTGATGCAAAGTGAAATAAAGAACCAAGAGAACATTGTACACAGTATCAGCAACATTGTGTTTGTCATGGATTATTGCATTGTTGAAAAAATTTGAGTAACAATGACCCATGACAAATACAAAGGACTTGTGAAGGAAAACACTATTCACATCCAAATAAAAGATCTGAATGTAGATCAAAACATATTTTTTCACTTTATTTTTGTCAGCTTTTTCCCTCTTTTTGATTTCTTCTTTTACATTTGTGACTTACATGATGTTTTACATGATAGCACAATCATAAGCTATATCAAATTGCCTATCATTTTTAAGAAGATCTTGTAAAAATGAATGCCAAAAATCGATCTAACATGTAATTGGGGAAAAATAAAATTTAAAAAAGAACTAGAAGAAACCTTAAAAATCAATTCCAACCCTATCTTTAATTTAATAGATGAGGAAATTGAGATCCAGAGAGAGGTGGTAAGTAGAAAAGGTGGGATTTGAACCCTGGTCCTCAAATTCTCAATCTAGCACTCAAAATCTGGAATCAGGAAGTTCTGAGTTCAAATTCAGTCTCAAAAACTTATCTGTGTAAATCACAATCTATGTCTGGCTCAGTTTCCTTCTCTGTAATATGGAGATAATAAGAACACCTATGTCACAGGATTGTCTTGGGAATCAAAAGAAGTAATATTTTAAAGGCATTTTGTAAATATTAAGCATATCATAATTATTATAAGAGTTATGTTCTTTGGGCATAAATCATATCTTTTGATCATTTATCATTTGACCTAAAAATAGAATTATTAAACATGTATCTTCAAAGAGATGTTTTTTAAAAGAAAAGGATCTATATGTGTCAAAAATATTCAAATATTCATGGCAACTTTGAGGGCAAAGAATTGGAAATTGAAGGGATGCCCATCAATTAGGGAATGATTGAATAAATAGTGCTTTGTGACCATGATGGAATATTATTATTGTATAAGAAATGATAATAAGCAGGATGATCTCAGAAAAACGTCAGAAGTCCTCCATGACCTCATGCAAAGTGAAATGTACTGTGTTAAAAGTAACAGCAATGTTATAATATGATCAGTTATTACTGACTTTTCTATTCTCATCAGTACAATAATCCAAGACTACTCAATGACTTATGGTGAAAAATGCTATCCATATCCAGAGAAAGGACTGATGGTGCCTGAATACAGATTGAAACATACTTTTTTCCTACTTTATTTTTCTTGAAGAGTTTTTTTTTTTTCAGGGAGAATCTATTTTTTCTACAATATGACTTTTATAGAAATATTTTGCATAACTTCACATGTTCTTTTCACCGCCACCCAGCTGTCACGTCACTGATACATTGCCACCTTTATATACAAATTGTCCTCCTCTGTCATTCTCCTTGTCATTTGTAAATGTAACAGAATTTAATATTACTCCAATGGGGAGAGGGGAAGGAAGATAGAAAATTTGGAATTCAAAAATTTTAAAACAAACATAAAATTTTGTTTTACATATAACTAGAAAAAAGAATTTAAAAAAAGAATTATAGTCTAGAAAGATACAAAATGATAACTTAAAGCCTGGCATGTATTATCTCATTTGAACCTCTGTTAACTAAGGTTAATATTTCATACATTATTTGTCTCCATTCTACAGAGAAAGAAACTGAGGTAAGTGAGTTGCTAAAAATATCTGAAGAAAGACTGGACCTCCTCTCTGTTTTAGCACTCTTTCCACTGGGCCTAATTTCCTTTCAAGTAACAGCAAAGTATGTATACTTCTCACTACATTTAGGGCATCTCTCAAAGGTTTTATAAAGTGCCTTTGAAATAAGCTTTGTGCTCAAGAGACTCTTCTATATGAATAAATTAATAAGCATCTTTTCCCATGAAGTAACTAGATGAATCTTCTTAGGACTCTAACGGCTATACATCATCCTAATAAATGTTTCTCATTATTCAAGATTTTATATACTTCCTGAATGAAGCATTATGAAGCTTCTCTAACTAACAACAAATTCTGTTCTCAACCTTCTTCAAAATATGTAGTTTACATCTAAAAGTTAGTTGTCCCATTCCAAAAAGTAGCTATAACAAGAGATTATTTTGTTGGACTTTAATATCTCAAGATCCTACTTTCTACTTCCTAAATTCCCACACTGGGAATATCTTCAAAGTGTTTCCTGGGTTCTGAGTATAAGATTTTTACAATTATTTCAAATCCTTTCTATGTATGGTTTTTGTTCAGTTGTTTTTTAATTGTATCCAATTCTTCGTGATCCTGTTTGAAATTTTCTTAGCAGATATACTAAAAGGGTTTGCTATTTCCTTCTCCAGATCATGTCATACATGAGGTAACTGAATTTAGCAGTTTAAATGACTTGCTTAGGATTACACAACTAATGAGCATTTGACCCAAGATTTGAACTCAGAAAGATGTCTTCCTGAAGCCAGATCCATTATTCTATCCACTGTGCCATCTACTACCATTCTATATAATACATTTTCTCTAAAAAAATGACATTCTATTGACCATATTTCCCTCTCAATAGATAAGAACTTTTAATTATCTTTACTATCTTTAGCTATTGGAAATAGCTGCTTCATAATGATGGTAGTAATAGCATTATGCCATAATATCTTAATAAATATGGTTTTCTCCCCATAAATCTTTTTTTTTTAGGATATTTCTATTTTATCTTGTATCCTAGTAATAATGAAACATGGTTTTTGGGGCAGAATTAGGGAAGATGTTTTGGATATAGTAAGAATCAGATAACAAAATAAAAATAAAACATTATGACATAGGAAGAAATGACTGATTACTGATTTAGGAATCCAGTATTAGTATTAATAATGACTAATAATAATAACTAGCATTTGTATAGAACTTATTGTGTGCCGAGCATTGTGCTAAGGATTTTACAAATATCTTTTTTCATCTTCACAACAGAGGTAAGTGCTATCATTATATCATTATTCTCATTTCACAGTTAAGGAAACTGAGGCAAATGGAGGGGGGGAGGAGAGAGAGGAGGAAAGAAAGAAAGAAGAAGGAAGGAAGGAAGAAAAGGAACAAGGAAATAAAGAAATAAAGAAAAAAAAGGAACAAGGAAAGGAAGGAAGAAAGGATGAAAGGAAGAAGGAAGGAAAGGAAGGAAGGAAGGAACAATGATCAGAGGTGTTTGCCACTACCATATAGGATGTCCATCTAAGTCAGATGCTGGAATCCTCTAGATTTTTCTGATCATGGAAGACATCATGATTATGGCATCAAGATCAAAAACAGGACAGAGCCTCCTAAATAAGATCCATATTTACTCAGGAGAGTTCTTTCTAACTATCCATCCGGAACTCCAAAGTCTTTGCTCTGCCTTCGATACCTTGAGAAAAACTGTCATTAAGTGAAAAGTTGTCTTTATTTTCACTTCAAAATAAAAGATAGTGAAGTTTCTACACAGAGAAATTTAAGCAAATCCTTATTTATTTACTAATAAGTACTTCTGAGGGGAAAGAAACTTAATAATTAGATCAGAAGAGCACACAAGGATGGACCATGGATAGCTAGCTAGATGATAAATCGATTATTCATTTGTACTATTTCTTCTCCCCTCCCATCAGTCTTTTATCTTGGTTTGGGATTTAGTCCTCTATTCATCAAACTCCAAGTCCATCTTATTATTCACATTATCTCTGTGTGGATTTTTCTAAGTTATTATGGGTGAATTCCATGTGATTCCTTTCTTTGAAATCGACTAGATTAAAAGTGAAGTTTGCTTCTGGTTTGAATGTTTTTGCTTGACAATGCTTTTAGTGCCTTTCCACATCCATCATCACTCTCTGGAATCACAGTCCTTTTCCTGAGCCTCTTCCCCAGAGGGTCTTACATTCTATTACATTACTGCAATCACTGAGGCCACATTTTTGTGATTTTTATGAATCTGTGTACAGTGGGAAAAGGGTTGAGTTCCCGAGTCTGAGGATCTGGATTCGAAAATTGCTTCTGTCATTCATTACAAGGAACTTGAGAAAGTCACTGAGTCCCTCTGATACTCTATTTCATCTGAGTTAGACTAAATTCTAGCATAATTTAGAATAAATATTAAATGGCTTGGAAGGTCCTTTTCAGCCTAAAGGCTGTGAGAATCAGACCCAAATGGCCACGGTAATATATAAAAACATAGGCTAGATCCCTAAGGCACTATAATTCAGTCTTGTTCCTATCCATCGCACGCGAATCAGCGTTTCTCAAGTAATTGATCCGAAATAATTGACGAATGCCAAAGGTTTTGCCTTATTCGCTGCAGCCCTCAGAGGAGTTAAATGGACACTGTGTTAGCGCCAGAACATTTTGGGCTTCCTTTGCCAAACTGGACCGTTGCGGTACGGACGGGGGTGGTGGCGGAGGTGGGTGAGTGGCTGCCTTCCTCCCTGCTGTGGGAGTTCTTTGCCCCAAGGCGTTTGCTGCGTCGCTTCTGAGATCATCGCACTGCGGTGTAATGGAAATGATGCATGAAACGCATGGCCCCGGACAAAATGCGCAGAGGATGCGGTGTCCACGCTTTTAATCTCTCCCTTCTCTGAGTCCCTCCCTTCACTCTAAGCTCCGGGGACCTGGATCTAGGTGGGGATACCTTCTTGCTTTGCAGCCTCTGAGGAATTTAGTTTTCATCCTTTCTCCCCCAGGGAAGGGAACGGGAAACAAACAAATGGAAAACACCGTCAGGCTCCGCAGGGAGAAAACGCTGGAGTCTGGCCAGTCTGGGCAATTCTCCATTTAAAAAAAAAAAAAAAAAAAAAAAAAAAAAAAAAAAAGCCTTGATTGATTTAAGAGAGAACAAAAGTCGAAGGCAAATAACTAAAATGGCTGCCGGGCACTCAAGATTTTTGCGTGGGAAGCTGGGTCGCTTGCAGAGGGCCGGGCTGCTACAGCTGCCTGGAAGGAGCGGGGGTGGGGGCAAAGCGCCAGCTGGGTAGCCATGACCCCAAGAAAGACAGGGACACGAGTGTTAGCGAGAGTGGGCCGGTGTCTCGCGCTGCTCGCGTCTGCAGGACAGAGAGAGGCGCGCGGTCCCAGCCCCTCCGGGATAGGGTGGCACGAGTTCCCGGCTCAGACCGAGGCTGGGGAGGCGTGGCCCCAGCCCCCAGGGAGAGGAAGGCACGAGCTCTCAGCCCAGAGAGAGGCTGGGGGCTGTGTGGGCGTGGTCCTGGTCTCCCCTCCGCCCCAAGGGATGGCACGAGCTGGCAGCCTTGAGTCGGGGGCAAGCGCGCGCGCAGCCTCTCTCCGCCCGAGCCGGGCTCCTCGAGCTGCTGCAGTCCCCATCTCTCCCTCCCTCCCTCCCTAGCCACAAAGGGACCAAGTCCCTGATGGCTCCGTTTTCACTTTAGTGGCGCACGCTGCGAAGCATTGCCATGGCAACCGTCCCAGTCTTCCTCTCGTTTTAATTGAACAGAGCTTCCCTGGCAGGTCTCTGGACTGGCGGTCCCTCCCAACTGACCGCTCTCATGAGGGTGACCGCATGCAGAGGGCCGGTTCTGCCCGATGTCATGGGCCTCTACAGCCCCGTCCCAGCCATGGCAAAGGGTGGCGGGGAGGGGAGGAGATAAAAGTTTAAGGAATCTGCTAAATGCCAACGAAAGGACAATCGGGCCCCGAATGAACCGTGGGGTCCCAGAGAAAGGCTGGACCGAGCCTTCAACGTCAATTCAGTTCTATTCCACAAGCACTGAATGGCTTCTACTTTGCTTTGAGTTATTATAAAGACAGAAATGAAAAAGCCCCATTCTTCAAGGACGTCCCACTTGGGAAAAGTTGGGATTGCAGCTCAGGAGGCCACTAATTATAGATAGGGAAACTGAGACCCAAGGAGATGGCTTGCCACAGGTGACGCAAGCAGCAGTAAGGGCAGAGACAGGATATCAACCCAGGTCCTCCGATCCTTGACACCTACAAAGTTTCTGCAGAGAAGTATATGTAAAATAGACAAAACAACTCCAGGGAACCAGATCAAGAAAAGTCGTCTTGTTAGAGGTGAGTGATAGCAGCCAAACTTGGAAGCAGGTTAAGTAAGGGGTCCTGGAGGTGGAGATAAAAAGGAGGAACAATCCAGGAGTGGATAGGGGTGCAGTCCAGGGAGAGGCAAGGTGACCTGATAAAATGTGCCAGCTGACAATTATCAAGCAGTCCAGTTTGGCTCAATGAAAGGGCCACCCGTGTGCAATCATCTTGAGTTAAATGAGGGCAAAATTGTGAAGTTCCTAAATGTTAAGCAGAGGAGTTTAGAATTTAGCAGCAGCTGGAATGGACTTCTGAATCCTTCAGGTCCAAACCCTTGATTTTCACATATGAAAGATCTGAGGGTGAAAGGAAAAATGATTTGCTGAAAATCACACAGATAGTAAGTGGCAAAATCCAGAGTCCTTGATTCCGAAACCTAAACTCCCTCTCTTACACTCCACCAGTCCAGCACCCTATCCCTTAGAGCCCCAGATTCCCCATTTGTAAAATGGGAATGACCACTTGACAAAGATTTTGTAAAACTCATGTGATCCTAGATGTATAGTCATCTTGCTTCATTTCAAGGTCTGAGATTTTTATTTGTTTGCATGTTCCCTCCAGGAAGGCAGATCACAAACCTTCTTGTGGTCTCATGGGTAATGGTCCAGGGACAAAGGAATACATCAGTGCCCTATAATTAATCTGATGATGAGCTTGTCAGAAGTGAAATAGGCTGGTTCTCATGCTACAGGTATACAGATTGTCCCCAGTTTATACTTGAAATTTTTCCACTTTGTTAGGACTTGGACTCTTGCTTGCTTAGTCTTAGAGAATGGGGCCATCTCTTGAGGAAGAGCATTTTGATGGAATGATATTTTTAGTTAAGCTTTCTTTTTTCTTTTTCTGAGGCTGGGGTTAAGTGACTTGCCCAGGGTCACACAGCTAGGTGTTAAGTGTCTGAGATTAGATTTGAACTCTGGTCCTCCTGAATTCAGAGCTGGTACTCTATCCACTGCGCCCCCTAGCTGCCCCGTTAAGTTTTTAAAAAGTGAATAATATTGTTCTATGAAAAAGGATGACCAAGCTGATTTTTAGAAAGGTCTGGGAAGATTTACATAAATTCATGCTGAGTGAAACAAACAAAACCAGGAATACACCGTACACAGTAGCAACAAGAATGTGTGATGATCAATTGTGAAAGACTTAGTTTTCAGTGGTTCAGCCATCCAAAGCAAACCCAATGGACTTTGGACAGAAAATGCCATATGCATTCAGAAAAAGAACTGTGGAGATTGAATGTAAATCAACACATGCTATGTTCACTTCTTTTTTCTGTTTTTTTTTTTTTCCTCTCCCATAGTTTTTCCCCCTTTTTTTTTCTGATTTTTCTCTCCCAACATGATTCATAAAACTGTGTATTAAAATAAATTTTAAAAGAGTGAATAAGTTTCTTTTTTTTTTAATTTATGGAAAAAACAATCATTTCCATAATAGTATAAACAATGATCTCATGTGAAACCAAATCTATTATGTACCAATTGCTATTCCTTGTAAATGCATAATATAAAAGCTGATTTTAAAGATAGAAGACCTTGTTGGAGGAGAACATTACAAACTAATTGTGAGTAATTGTTTGTCCTAGAGACAAAAACAACAACAGGGATTTCTTTGGGACTTTATGATAGTTCTAATCTCCAGTCTTTCCCTTATTTTAGTTTTAGAAATATTTTGACACTTTTTATCTCACTTTCCCAGCTCTCAGGTGTAAATAATTTTACACCTCTTTCTCTCAGATACTCTGAGAGTAATTAGTGATTGTAAAGCATTATTTACACATATAATATGTTCTTCTGCTATATTCACCTGTAAATATACAAGAAAGTTGAATTTTGCAGAGGAATGAATTTCACAGTGCCTTTAATCAGATGCAAGGAGCCTGAGTCCATCCAAAATAGGCCTTACACAATAAGAAAGCTACTTTTCACAAAGGGGTTTTTATGGATTCTGGTGGACCAAAAGTGGAGGCTTGGATTGGCTGGTGTGTGTATGGTAACATTTTTCTAAACATTTATTACCTAAGGATTATATTTTAGAGAAGAAATACTATTTTGCCTCTTCTCGAGTTTGGCCATTGAGAAAAATGTGAATTGATACATTCAGCATAATGAAATTACTCTGGTTTTCAAAGCCATTTCAGTGACTTTGTTCTTCTCCATTAGGGATTATCACTTTCACTTAGTTCTCATTTTCTGTCTATAGCACTGGGAAATGAAATTCGGTGATTGTTGTAAAAAGGCACCACTCTAAGAGGCTTGGAGCTCAAGTGACTCCATTTCACTTTGTTCAGAGGAAAGATCCAATCAAGAGCTGCTTCTGGCAGCCCTGCTTGCCAGGCCGGAGCAGCAGCAGGAGGTCATGGCTTGAAATCTGCTTCCTTCAAGATTTTGCTGGCCCTTCAAAGAGAATATGGTACTCAGGGATTTATTCCCTGTAAGCAAAGCCTGCCTATTGTGGAGTGGCTGGTTGAAGAGCTCTGCAGTTTCTTCTGCTAATGGCACTTCATTTCCTGAAGAATGAGCCAAGGATACAAGCAGAGCCCAAGGCTATTTAAAGGTGACAGTTAGTTATTTGAGGAAAGGGACAGATAAGGTGGTGATGGTAATGGTCCAGCACACCTCACCGTGAATGATAAAGAAATGGGAACACTTACTTTGATTTTTTTGATAACTATACTAAAAAAAAAAAAGAGAGAGAGAGAAACTTCCTTTTCTGCTTATATATTTAGATGGAAAACTCCTTGAGGGCAGCTTAATGTCTTTTCCCATTTTTGTGCTTATGCCAAAGCTTAGCACAGTATCTGGTATATAGAAGAGTTTTAACAAATGTTTATTGATTGATTTGTTCATTCAGTAGATCTTACAGGATTCTGTACAGGATTCTTAACTTTTTTTGGTGTCATGGAATCTTTTGGCAATCTGGTCAAGACTATGGACCCCTTCTCAGAAAAATGTTTTTTAAATGCAAAAAAAATTAAAATAAAATGCCTAATATTACAAAAGAAATATAGAAGTACAGTTATCAAAGTAAATTCACAGGCCCTTTTGAAACTGTGGCTATGGATCCACATTAAAAACTCTTGCACTGAATAGAGGGTGGGCCTCAGCATCATAAAGACTTTGATATAAATTTGGCCTCTAACATATATGAACTGTGTGGCATTGAGAAAGTCTCAGTAGCCTTGCCAACTGGTTACAGAGCAATTACTGTTCTGTACTGGAAAAGGGACTTTTCTCACTTAAATTTCTCCATATTTTAAATCATAGCTCTAGATCATGTGCAAAGCATTATGGATACAAAGGAAAAAGCAAGCAAAAAACAAACAAACAAACAAAAAAACAAAAAAAATAAATAAACAAGGGAACTTCTCATCTCTAGTTGACATTTTCCTAGGAATTACCAGACCTGGAGTCAGGGAGAATTCGCGCTGTGTGATCCTGGGCAAGTCATTTTATGAGAAACTCAAGTTTCTCATCTATAAAATGATCTGGAGAAGGAAATGGCAAACCCCTCCAATATCTCTGCCAAGAATACTCCATACCAGATCACAAAGAGTTGGTCATAACTGAAAAAAAAATATCAGAATGGTAAATTAAGGGATTGGGTGCGATACAAAAGACATAAAATGACAGATTTGTGAAAGATGGATTTCTTGGTGAATAAATTTCCCATCACTGGAGGCTGGATGATTCACCTACCACTCAGGATGGTAGTTTATATTGTAGTATATTGTATAAGGAATTTATCCATTGGACAAGGGATTGGACTAGATTATGGATTGCAAAACTGAATGTGGGGGATGTGAAATTATAATTTATTATCATTTATTTTATATACCTCTATACAACTAGGATTGCATAGAAATTTCTCAGGCAAAAAGGAGTTGGACTATGTAACATATAAATTCTTTCCAGTTATAGGATTTACATATGTTTTAATGTCTACATAAAAATGTAATCTCTTTTTAAGTAGGAATTGTTTCATTCAGTTCATCCCCAGTGACTAGTATAATTCCCAGACCAAACTATATGTTTAATAAACCAACCCAAACCAGATTTATTTTCCACACCATAGCAGCACACTGTCTTCACCCCCAGCATCAGCCACACAATAACTATAATCAGCTAATTATCCTATTCTTTCTGGGGTAGTGGTAGACAGCAAGAGTTGGTACTGATGGGGGAAGGAAGAAGACTTGGATACAAACAAACCTGGATCCTAGCATCTCTCCACATGCTTTTCAAGAAAAATGAATATTAAATACTTGAACTCTCCCTCCTTTCTCTTCTTTTGGCATCTTTCTCCCAGAACTCTACAAATAACTCAAGAAGTCATCACAAAATTCATGACCTCATCAGTCAATGGCATACTGGTAAAATGTCTGCATCTCCACAGCCATCCTAATAATATAGCCAGATTGAAACACAAAATTAAATAGATATGAAACCTAGGTTGTTTCTTAAGGAAAAATATCTTTATTCCTCCTCCTCCAGTTTGAAAACCATTGTTATAGCAATCATCTATCTCTTTATGTTCCTTAGGGACAGATAGACAGTGCAATATAGAGCACTGGACCTGGAGTCAGGAAGATTTGAATCAAAGTTTGTCCCAGACACGTACTAGCTGTGTAAACTTGGGCAAATCATTTAATCCACATTTGCCTCAGTTTCTTCATCAGTAAAATGAACTGGAAAAAGAAATGGTAAACCACTCCAGGATATTTGCCAAGAAAATCCCAAATGGGGTCATGAAGAATTGGACATGATTAAGTAACAGCAGTAAAAAAAAAAAAACAAAAAAAAAAAACAAAAAAAAAAACTATCCTTCAAATATTGCCTTGTATATTTACTAGCTATATTACTGTGAGGCTTAAGCTCTCTGCTGGTTTCTTCATCTGTAAAATAGGGATAATAGTAGTACCTATCTCACAGGATTGTTATAAGATCATTATATATCTATTTATAGATATAGATATCATACACACATGTATATATATATTATATCCTTATATAGTCAGTCATTTATTCATTCATCCATTTATCTATCTATATATCTATTTATCCATCTATCTTTTTTTATTTGTTTGTTTATTTGTATAGCCAGTAAATATATGAAGTAAATTTCGAACCCAGGTCTTCCTAAATTCAAGTTTTGCACTGTTATCCCTTTTGACACTCTTAGCTGAATGTTATTTTCATTTTATGGATGAAGTTGAACTTTAGAATTCTTGTTGTTTTTCCATCCTTTTTTTTTTAAGAGGACCGATGATATCATGAGTAATGTCGTGACTTGCATGTGGATTGAATTTAAGTAAGGCAGAATTGCTCACAACTTTTTAAAAGTCATCCAAACCCAGTGGCAGGGCAAAAGTCAAGAAGATTGGTGATGGCCTGGGATGCAGTGGATTTCCTTGCCATCTTCAACATCTGACCAAGCTCTAAATGCTCCAAATCCATTGCTAAGAGAATAGCTACCTTAAGCATGTGAAGATTACTGGTGGAATGGTAGATAGGAAAAACTTGTTTAGACCCCTTACAGTAGTGGCAGAGGCAGTATTTTGGCCTAAGTCTTTGGGTTCCAAGCTCAGAGCTCTTTTTATTTTAGTATGCATGCTCCTCCCCTCCAAGTCTTCAAGGATCTCATCACTGTGGACATTCTTTTCATAGATACAGATCACTGTTTCTTTATATCTCTATGGCCAATCTAAGAGAGTCTGTAACAGGAAAATTCATCTTTCTTTGTTTGGTCGTTCATTAAACATTCATTAAATAACTATTATGTGAACGGCATTGCATTAAACAGAGAAAAATTAAATAGTCATAGGATTATAGATTTAAAGATGAAAGGGACCTTAGAGGCTACCAAGTACAGCCACTTCATTTTACAAATGAGGAAACTCAAGCCCAAAGAGCTTAAATTATTTGCCAGGGTCAACAGATTTTGAAACTGAATTTGAATTACAATCTTCTTGACTCCAAATTCAGAGATCTGTCCACTATGCCATGATGACATCAAGGAGTTTATACTCTGTTGGGAGATTATATCATGTACGTGATAAAATTAGACTATGGGAGTATTAGGAAAGGGGAATTGGAGTTGAACTTTGAATAGCCAACTTGTCTGGGAACCTTGAATTGGACCCTGGGTACTTCGTAACCAGCCCAACCTACAACCTCTACAGCTTGATGAGATCTGTTAAAATCTGTCTTCCACTGCTACGGCCTTTCAGAACCTAGGGCCCCCAAAGGACACTACATCTGACCTTCCAACCAACCTCAAGGTAGCCTTGGTCACTATACTGACAATCTTTGCTCTGATATACCAATTCTGACTGGTAGTAGCTTACAACTTGCCTTGAAACTTAACTTCATATGGACTACTTTTTGGTAATACCACTAGAAAGGGAAATAGCCCTTTCCTCCAAGCCTATTTTTTATAAAAACCTTTCTCTTCTAGGCCTAAGTTTTTTGTTTTTTTTGGTGTTTTTTTTTGGTCCTGACAGACAAAGCCAATACACTTTGATTTCCACACTTTCCACAAAAAATTGTTGATTCTGAAAGCTTCTTCCCCAGTAGGCTCTCGTTTATTTTTCCTTGGGTGATGGAACAGACTAGAGCTTCTCACTTAAGAACTCTACAAATTGCAGTGCTTTTTATAGGTCTGAGGTTTTTAAGCACCTGGAAGCTATTACAAATCTTCATTTTTATAAACCCAGCTAGAAAACAATAGTGTGCAGATCATCACCTGGGCTGAATTAGCTACTTCTTTCATTAATTTTACTGAATCTTTGAGAGTCTGTCTTTTCTCCCAGTTAGTTGACTTTAGCTTCTTGGCTAGCTCTAAGTCCACTCATTTTAAGAATATCAGAATTATTTTTATTAACAAGCAATTTCCAAGCCCTGAAAACAATGAAACTTAATTATTAAAAACAGGGTAATGGGGAAAGGTTACCTTCCCTGGTGCCTGAAGTTTTCACCATTAAGTGGTACTCAATTAGGTGTTTCTATTAGTCTTATTGAATAATCTGGGAGATCACCAATTAATCCATTAAAATGAATTAGTTTATTAGATTAATGAGTTTCCACCTTAGAAGGGAAGGCACAGTGGGAACAGACAGAACAAAGGATTATTGGTCATTTGGATGTAGATATCTTGTGTAGCATCCTAGAATCTATACTGGACCAGAGAGAATTGGAAAAGCTCCTAGAAATCATCTAATCCAACTCCTTTGTTTTATGTTTTAACAGTAACTTAGAGGCATAGAGGACATGGTTATTAATTTGCAAATGGACACAGATGGAAAGGATAACAAATACACCGGGTGACAGAAAAGATGCCAAAATATCTTTCCAGGCTAAAGCAGTGGGTTGAAACAAATAGAATCAAAATTAAGAGACAAAATGTTAAATCTTACACTTGAGTTGTTAAAAAAAATTAATTTCACAAGTACAAGATGACTGAATTGTGACTAGACATCAATTCATCTGAAAAAAAAATTAATGAAGTTTACTTGCTTGAATTAAAAACCAACATGAGTCAGTAATGTAGTTAGTGTCCACAGTAGAGAAAGATTTAAGTTCCAGTTCTGCCTTAGACATTTATTAGCTGTATTAACATTCGGCAAGTTACTTATTTTTCCATATAAGTTTCCTTATATTCCATTATACAAATGAAGATAATAGCCTCTACCTCACGGAGTTGTTGTGAGAGTCAAATGAGTTAACATGTACAAGTGCTTTGCAAACTTTCAAGTGTTATATAAATTAAATTCTAGCTCTTATTTGTTATCATGTTTAGAATGTATGTGATAGGATTCAGGAGGTGATGAGGCTGCTGCTGTATATATTTTGCCCTGCTTAGAACAGACCTGTGACATTATTTCATTGCTAAGGACCCAATTTTTAAAAGGAGAGCTGCAGAGCAGCTAGAGAAGGATGAACAGGATAGTGAAAGGCTTGAAGTCCATTGGAAACCCTGTGAGGGTAAGTTGAAGGAATGACCTGAAAAAAATAAAAGATTCAGGAGAAGGGGCATGGCAGCTGCCTTTAAGAATCTGAAAGATTGTCACATGGAAAAGGCATTAAACTTGTTTTATATTACCAAAGGGCATTCTGGGAGCAATGGATGGAACTTACAAAGAAACCAATTTAGAATTGAGGCAGGAAAACTTTTCCTAATAACCGAAGTTCCACAAAAAGCTGTCTCTAGAGGTGCTAAGTTACCTCTCCCTGGAGTTCTTCAAGCAAAGATTGTATGACTATCTAAACAGGAGTGTGCTAAATTTAACAACTGGATCTCTCAAGGGGAAAAAATGTCCATGATACTCTCTTAAGTTTAAACTATATCATTTACATTTTCTCCATCTACTTCTTAGGTCCAGATCATAAACAAAATAATAAATCAAATACTGTTTCATAGTGTTTGCTATTTTCCAAAGTGTAAATACTTAAGCTGAAAATTTAATAATTAGCTCTGAGGGCAGATTGGAGCTGGCTCCAGCCATATCTTCCTCTGAAGTAACTTCCAGCTTTGAATCTGTGATCTAATATCTTTGATGTCATTAAGCTTCCCCAGGCCTCAGTTTCCCACTTTGAAAAATGAAAGGGTTAGTTTAAAAGATCTCCTGCCTCTCTTCAAGCTCTAAATTTGGGAACAGTGAAAGGAAATAACCATCTGTTAAATTTGCTGTCTAATGAGCAAACAGGTCAAAAACACATCCATACCACTTCTGTTTCATGAGTAGACTTCAGAATTTATTAGAACCCAAATGAAAGTAAATTTCCAGGAGTTCATAACCAATACCAAATGTAATCTCAAAAAAAGAAGAACAATTGAACTCGTAGACCTCATAACTATTTATTGGGGGGGGGGGGGGATACATTTAGATGTTTAACAGATTTCATTCCAAACATTCTCCATATTCTAAGTCATTTGAATTTTGATATCTAAAACTGTCCTCCCTCCTCCCAGGATCATGGAATTGGGATTTGTGTCTGGCTGATGAGTATTTAACTGAGAGCTTCTTTTTCCATTAAATTTTTCAAAGTTCCTCTAGACTCTAGTTATTCCTTGTGGAGCTCCTAAAAAAAGAAAGAAAGGAAGAAAGGAAGAAAGAAAAAGGAAGAAAGGAAGGAAGGAAGTGAGGGAGGGAGGGAAGGAGGAAGGAAGGAAGGAAAGGAGGAAGGAAGGAAGGAAGGAAGGAAGGAAGGAAGGAAGGAAGGAAGGAAGGAAGGAAGGAAGGAAGGAAGGAAGGAAGGAAGGAAGGAAGGAAGGAAGGAGAGAAGGAAGGAAGGAAGGAAGGAGAGAAGGAAGGAAGGAAGGAAGGAGAGAAGGAAGGAAGGAAGAAAGACAGAAAGAAGAGAAAAACAGTGATTCTTTGAAAGGTCATAGAATTTTCCAGGTTTGAAAGAAATTTAGAAGTTATCTTGTACATTGTCACCCATGTAAAATTTCCTCCCATGCCATCACTGACAGGCAATAATCCAAACAACTTTTACCTGAGAGTGGGGCTTTACTTGGGATCTCCTTTTACCTTAAAGGGTCTGGACGCAGCCTCTGTGAACTTAAACAATTGGTCTTGCAGCTTTATAATTGGAGACCTCCCATTATCCCTATGTGGAACCTTCAGGAAGAGGCATCTCTTTCCCCTTCCACTTTATTACATTTGAAATCATAAAATAGAAAGTGCACAATGAATATGGACTCAAAGTCAGAAAGATCTGCATAAATATACTGGCTCTTAAACTTACTGCCTCTGTAACAATCGTTGAGGCTTTCTGAGACTATGAATTGCAGAGAAGGTGCCTCCTAGACTGAGAGCTCTATATATCCACAAAATCTCAGGTTCAGTTCCTGTTTAAGGGGAGGAGGAGGAGGAGAAGGAGGAGTAAAAAAAGGAGAAGGGAAAGAATTAGGAGGAAGAGGAATTATTATTATTGTTGTTATTATTTGGTGGAATAATTTCTTTAGACAGAACCAAAATAGGAAATAAAAAAGGAGGGCTAAAGAATTTGACATCTATTTAACCCTTAAAGTATAGCCACAGCCTAACTTCCATTCTCTTAGGTCCTCTTATAAAGGAATGAACTTGCTGGGGTGCAAAGTATGCCTTAGCATACCTAAAGGAGTATTAAAGACATTCTTCTCCATATCACCAAAATGTCATGGTTTCAGATGTGGACTGATATTTCAGAGATAGCATTCATTAGGGAGAATCCCCTTGTTAACATGCAAAGATTCTTAAGAGGGGGGTAATAAATTGTTAGCCACAAACATTTAAAAGAAACCTTTAGGAAGTTATTTTTTTCTCTCCTCCACCTCAAAGAACCTTTGACTCTATTCCTAAGGTTCTGATGAGTCTTTGTCTCATCTTGCCCAGAACTAAGTTTCCACACTATTTCCTCAATCCTCAAGGATTATCCCCTTCTCTAGCCCCACACCCAGCTTCTTTTTATGAGCTTCCATTGTGAGAATATAAGATTCTTATAAGATTGCTTTTCAGTTCAATTCATTGTTCAGATAATTGAATTAATTATAATATTTATAATAAATAATAATTAATTAATGATAAATTTAGTCAGCTCTCTATCAAGATTGGTGGATGAAATGTCTGACTCAACTTGATATCTATTCTGTCTATTCTATCAAATTTGATATGTATTCTGCAAATGGGATACTAATTATCAAAGATTTAGGATACAATAAAATATATTAGACCTGAACTGCTTAACTATACAGGACAAAGTTTGATTTCTCTTCCATAATTAGAAGTACATTTCAAGACTCTGTAGAATTCAGGAGCATTCATTAGGAAAGGTAATTATCAGAGTGTTGTAGATGCAGATGTGTAGGCATAGCAGTTGATAGAAAGTGCTAGTTTAAAGAATATTAGATAAGAAAAAGAGTTTTGGAATACCAATGGCTAAGTTAGTGTTTTGAGTCTCCAGGAAAATTTTGACGTGTTTTGTGGGACAGCACCTATTCAATACCATAGTTTATGAGCCCTTACCAGTGTGTCCACTTTTATCAGATTAAACAGAGGACACATTAATTCAAGGCAAAAGACAATTAGCCAAATAACAAAGCAAGTAAGAAGAAAGATCTCTCTTAGGTACATAAGGGCATAATACTACTCTAATAATTGCCATATAGTTAATGGAAGAGGGACATGCTCTGGGAACATATGAGAACGTACTATACAACATACAGGTAGGGAATACATATGACCAGGAAACATGACTAGCTGGAGTAATTAATTCCTGGTTTTGCTGCAGAGCAGAAGAAATATCTCAAGATATTACAAAGCAGCAGACATCCTCAAGTAATGTCATTATGCTATTCTCTGCTGGATATCTCAGAAGAGCAGCCCTCTACTAGAAATGTGCTTTCTGCTAAGCAATCTTCATTGAGCTATTGCTGCTCTCTGCTGCTATATTCTGGTCTTCAGATTTAAGTGGTATCTTTTCTTGAGGAGGAATCTATAAACTCTTAAATACTCCAGGACTATGTTTACTTCATTTATGATGCAAATTCCAATCAACCCCACTCAACCAGCTAGCTGATAACAGTACAAACTTACTTTTATTAGTGCCTTAAGAATTGCAAAGCTTTTTATCTCACTTTGTCTCTCTTGATTTCCCCCAAAATCCTTCAAGTAGATGCCTTTATTTTTCCTACTTAAGTTTGAGAAGACTGAGATTCAGGAAAACTAATTATATACAGTCACACAAAGTAAATTCAAAGGAAATTTGAACCTAGGTTTTCAGTACTTCAGATTAAATACTTTATCAATTATATCAAACCACTTAGGCTTTTTAAAATTTGTTTTTTTTTTTAATTTTAATTTTATTTTATAATTATAACATTTTTTTGACAGTACATATGCATGGGTAATTTTTTACAACATTATCCCTTGCACTTACTTCTATTCAGATTTTTTCCCTTCCTCCCCCAACCCCCTCCCCCAGATGGCAGGCAGTCTTATATATGTTAAATATATTACAGTATATTCTAGATACAATATATGTGTGTAGAACCAAATTTCTTGTTGCACAGGAAGACTTGGATTCAGAAGGTAAAAATAACAGTTTACATTCATTTCCCAGTGTTCCTTTTCTGGATGTACCTGATTCTGTCCATCATTAATCAATTGGAATTGGATTAGCTCTTCTCTATGTTGAAGAAATCCACTTCCATCAGCATACTTCCTCGTACAGTATCATTGTTGAAGTGTATAATGATCTTCTGGTTCTGCTCGTTTCACTCAGCATCAGTTGATGTAAGTCTCTCCAAGCCTCTCTGTATTTCTCCTGTTGGTCATTTCTTATAGAACAATAATATTCCATAACATTCATATACCATAGTTTACCCAGCCATTCTCCAATTGATGGACATCCATTCATCTTCCAGCTTCTAGCCACTATGAAAAGGGCTGCCACAAACATTTTGGCACATACAGGTCCCTTTCCCTTCTTTAGTAGTTCCTTGGGGTATAAGCCCAGTAGTAGTATGGCTGGGTCAAAGGGTCTGCACATTTTGATAACTTTTTGGGCATAATTCCAGATTGCTCTCCAGAATGGTTGGATTCTTTCACAACTCCACCAACAATGCATCAGTGTCCCAGTTTTCCCACAGCCCCTCCAACATTCATCGTTATTTGTTCCTGTCATCTTAGCCAATCTGACAGGTGTGTAATGATACCTCAGAGTTGTCTTAATTTGCATTTCTCTGATCAATAGTGATTTGGAACACTTTCATATGAGTGGAAATAGTTTTAATTTCATCATCTGAAAATTGTCTGTTCATATCCTTTGACCATTTATCAATTGGAGAATGGCTTGATTTCTTATAAATTAGTCAATTCTCTGTATATTTTGGAGATGAGGCCTTTATCAGAACCTTTAACTGTAAAAATGTTTTCCCAATTTGTTACTTCCCTTCTAATCTTGTTTGCATTAGTTTTGTTTGTGCAGAAACTTTTTAATTTGGTGTAATCAAAATGTTCTATTTTGTGATCAATAATGGTCTCTAGTTCTCCCTTGGACACAAACTCCTTCCTCCTCCACAAGTCTGAGAGGTAAACCATCCCATGTTCCTCCAATTTATTTATGATTTCGTTCTTTACGCCTAAATCTTGGACCCATTTTGATCTAATCTTAGTATGTGGTGTTAAATGTGGGTCCATGCCTAGTTTCTGCCATACTAATTTCCAGTTTTCCCAGCAGTTTTTGTCAAATAATGAATTCTTATCCCAAAATTTGGGATCTTTGGGTTTGTCAAAGATTAGATTGCTATTTTTATTCACTATCTTGCCCTGTGAACCTAACCTATGCCACTGATCAACTAGTCTATTTCTTAGCCAATACCAAATGGTTTTGGTGACTGTTGCTTTATAATATAACTTTAAATCAGGTACACTTAGACCACCTTCCTCTGACTTTTTTTTTCATTAGTTCCCTTGCAATTCTCGTCTTTTTATTCTTCCATATGAATTTTGTTGTTATTTTTTCTAGGTCATTAAAATTGTTTCTTGGGAGTCTGATTGGTATAGCACTAAATAAATAGATTAGTTTGGGGAGTATTGTCATCTTTATTATATTCGCTCGGCCTATCCAAGAACACTGAATGTCTTTCCAATTATTTAAATCTGATTTTATTTTTGTGGCAAGTGTTTTGTAATTTTGCTCATATAATTCCTGATTCTCCTTTGGTAGATATATTCCCAAATATTTTATACTATCGACTGTTATTTTGAATGGAATTTCTCTTTGTATCTCTTGCTGTTGGATTGTGTTGGTAATGTATAAAAATCCTGAGGATTTATGTGGATTTATTTTGTATCCTGTGACTTTGCTAAAATTCTGAATTATTTCTAATAGCTTTTTAGCAGAGTCTTTGGGGTTCTCTAAGTATACCATCATGTCATCTGCGAAAAGTGACAATTTGATTTCTTCATTTCCTACTCTAATTCCTTGAATCTCTTTCTCGGCTCTTATTGCCAAGGCTAGCGTTTCTAGTACTATATTGAATAGTAATGGTGATAGTGGGCAACCTTGTTTCACTCCTGATCTTACAGGGAAAGGTTCTAGTTTATCACCATTATATATGATGTTTACTGAAGGTTTTAAATATATGCTCCTTATTATTTTAAGGAATAGTCCATTTATTCCTATACTCTCAAGCGTTTTTAGTAGGAATGGATGTTGGATTTTATCAAATGCCTTTTCTGCATCTATTGAGATGATCATATGGTTTTTATTAATTTGATTATTAATATGGTCAATTATACTAATAGTTTTCCTAATATTAAACCAGCCCTGCATTCCTGGTATAAATCCCACTTATTCATAGTGTATTATCCTGGGGATGATTTTCTGAAGTCTATTTGCTAATATCTTATTTAAGATTTTAGCATCAATATTCATTAAGGAAATTGGTCTATAGTTTTCTTTCTCAGTTTTCGATCTACCTGGTTTAGGTATCAGTACCATGTCTGTGTCATAGAAGGAATTTGGTAGGACTCCTTCAATCCCTATTTTTTCAAATAGTTTACATAGCATTGGAGTTAGTTGTTCTTTAAATGTTTGGTAGAATTCACCTGTAAATCCATCTGGTCCTGGGGACTTTTTCTTAGGAAGTTGGTTAATAGCTTGGTCTATTTCTTTTTCTGAGATGGGACTATTTAGACTACTTACTTCTTCCTCTGTTAATCTGGGCAAGCTATATTTTTGAAGGTATTCTTCCATTTCATTTAAGTTATCGAATTTATCGGCATAAAGTTGAGCAAAGTAGCTCCTAACTATTGTTCTAATTTCCTCTTCATTAGTGGTGAGTTCACCCTTTTCATTTTCAAGACTATCAATTTGCTTTTTCTCTTTCCTTTTTTTAATCAGGTTTACTAAGGGTTTGTCTATTTTATTGGTTTTTTCATAAAACCAACTCTTAGTTTTATTAATTAATTCAATAGTTTTTTTACTTTCAATTTTATTAATCTCACCTTTTATTTTTTGAATTTCAAGTTTTGTGTTTGTCTGGGGGTTTTTAATTTGTTCCTTTTCTAGCAATTTTAGTTGTAAGCCCAATTCGTTGGCCCTCTCTTTCTCTATTTTATGCAAGTAGGCCTGTAGAAATATAAAACTTCCCCTTATTACTGCTTTGGCTGTATCCCACACATTTTGGTATGATGTCTCATTATTGTCATTTTCTTGGGTGAAGTTATTAATTATGTCTATGATTTGCTGTTTTACCCAATCATTCTTTAGTATAAGATTATTTAGTTTCCAATTATTTTTTGGTCTATTTTCCCCTGGCTTTTTATTAAATGTTATTTTGATTGCATTATGGTCTGAAAAGGATGCATTTCCTATTTCTGCCTTACTGCATTTGATTTTGAGGTTTTTATGCCCTAGTATATGATCAGTTTTTGTATAGGTTCCATGAACTGCTGAGAAGAAAGTATATTCCTTTCTGTCTCCATTTAGCTTTCGCCAAAGATCTATCATATCAAACTTTTCTAGTATTCTATTTACCTCTTTGACTTCTTTCTTATTTATTTTGTGGTTTGATTTATCTAATTCTGAGAGTGCAAGGTTGAGATCTCCCGCTATTATAGTTTTGCTATATATTTCCTCTTGCAGCTCTCTTAATTTCTCTTTTAAGAATTTAGATGCTGCACCACTTGGTGCATACATGTTTAATATTGATACTGCTTCACTATTGATGCTGCCCTTTAGCAGGATATAATGCCCTTCCTTATCTCTTTTAATTAGATCAATTTTTGTTTTTGCTTGATCTGAGATGAGGATGGCTACTCCTGCTTTTTTGGTTTTGCCTGAAGCATCATAGATTCTGCTCCACCCTTTTACTTTTAGTTTGAATGTCTCACTCTGTTTCAGGTGTGTTTCCTGTAAACAACATATAGTAGGATTCTGACTTTTAATCCAGTCTGCTAACTGCTTCCTCTTTATGAGGCAGTTTGCCCCATTCACATTTATGGTTAGAAGGACTAATTCTATATTGCTTGCCATCCTATTAACCCCTGCTTATGCTTTTCCCCTTTCCTTCCCTTTTACCCTCCTATCCAGTATTAAACTGGTGAACACCACTTGCTTTTCACAGCCCTCCCTTTTTAGGATCCCTCCCCCACCTTAAAGATCCTCCCCTTATTTTACCCCTTTTCCTCGAAATTACTGTATTCCCTTCCCCTTAGCTTACTCCTTCCCTTTCACTTTTCAATGAAGGGGAAGAAGTTTCACCATAAATCGAATATGTCTATTGATACACGCTATGTTCATCTCCCTCCTTTCTTTCTCTCAGATACAATAGGTTATCTTTGCCTCTTCATGAGATGTAGTACCACCACTTTACACTTTTTTATGATATAATCTCCTTTCCACCTCTAGTTTCTAAGACAAATTGTACATATGTTCTTTACATATTTTTTTGACAGAAGTATAGTTCTCAAGATTTCTTTTTACCTTTTTAGAAATCTCTTGAGTTCTGTATTTGAAGATCAAACCTTTTATGTAGGTCTGGTTTTTTCATCAAAAATAGATGGAATTCATTTATTTCGTTAAATGTCCATCTTCTTCCCTGGAAAACGATGCTCATTCTTGCTGGGTAAGTTATTCTTGGCTGCATACCAAGTTCCTTAGCCTTTCGGAATATCATGTTCCAGGCCCTTCGTTCTTTTAATGTGGATGCTGCTAGATCCTGGGTTATCCTTATTGTGGATCCTCCATATCTGAATTGTTTTTTTCTAGCAGCTTCCAATATCTTTTCCTTTGTCTGATGGTTCTTGAACTTGGCCACTATATTTCTTGGCGTTTTGATTTTAGGGTCCCTTTCAGTAGGTGATCGATGAATTTTTTCAATGTCTATTTTACCCTCTGTTTCCAGAATGTCTGGGCAGTTCTCTTTGATAATTTCCTCGAAAATGGTGTCCAAGATCTTTTTTTCCTCCCATTTTTCAGGGAGTCCGATTATTCTCAAATTGTCTCTCCTGGATCTGTTTTCCAGGTCTGTTGTCTTTCTGGTAAGGTACTTGACATTCTTTTCAATTGTTTCATTTCTCTGGTTTTGCTTGACTCCCTCTTGGTTTCTCCTTGAGTCATTCATTTCCACTTGTTCCAGTCTAATTTTCAATGATGTATTTTCTTCACTCACTTTTTTTATATCTCTTTGTAATTGTCCAATTGAGTTTTTATCTTCTATGGAATTTTTTTCCATTTTATCCATTTTATTTTTTAGAGAGCTGATTTCTTTTTCCAGCTCACTAATCCTGTTTTCCTTGGAGTTGTTTACCTTTTCCAGCTCACTAATCTTGTTTCTCAATGATTTGATTTCTTTATCCACTCTGTCTTTGAATGCATGGGATGACTTCTCCAGGCTCTCTTGCCAAGCTTCCCTTTCCTTTTCCCATTTCTCTTCCAGCTCTCTTGTGAGAGCCTTTTTGATTTCCTCTATGAGGTTCTTTTGTATTGAGGAGCAGCTTATATCCCTCCCAGGGGATACATCTGGGGACAGTCTGTTCCTAGTCTCCTCAGCATTTGAAGTCTGCTTCCTCTCCTGGAGGAGAAGCTGTCAATGGTTAGAGCCCTTTTGAATTTTTTGTTCATTTTATCAGAGTAGGAATCAAAGAAAACAAACTGACAAGAGAAACAATTGGTCTGTTTTGCGGGGGATGGGGCTGGATGGTATTAATGGGCTTCCTCTACAGACTGGGGGTAGGGCAGCAGAGAGCCACTAACAGAATAGCAATGACTGTATTGAGTCTGCGCTCTGAGGCTCCAAGAACGCACCGAGTCAGTCCAGGTGGGGGTTGGGGGTGGCCGGGCTCTGAGAGACGCTGGCTTTCTGGGGTTTTAATCTTCACCTCCGGTGTTTACACCCTCTCCACCGCTCCTGGCTTGCTGCCAAGACGGAGCATCCACACTGGGGCAAAAGCCCTTTCACAGAAACGGCAGAGATCACACCCCTCCCCCTCCGGTCTGAGCTGTGTGAGCTGCCTGTCTTGCTCTGGCTGTCTGCCCTCAGTCTGCGCCCAGTCTGATTGACCCTCCCCCGAGCAAACACAGACCTTTTCTGGCGACTTTCAAGGATGTCTTCTCTTGGTGATTATTTGTGGATTTCTTTCTGGGTCAAGCATTAAGTCAGAGGCTTGTCATGAAGTAAGTTCTGAGAGAAAACGAGGAGCTCAAGCAGCTGTCTGCCTCCACGCCGCCATCTTGGCCGGAAGTCTAATTGTCTTTTTAAAATTTGTTATCTGACTATCTTGATATTGCTTGAGGTCTTTCAGTCCAATTTTTTTTTCCCTTAGGCAATTGGGGTTAAGTGACTTACCCAGGGTCACACATCCAGAAAGTGTTAAGTGTTTGAGGTCACATTTGAACTCGGGTCCTCCTGACTTCAAGGCTGGTGCTCTATCCACTGCCACCTAGCTGCTCCTCAAAATTCCTTCTGACTACTATCATAATTCTAGCCTCAGGAAGCCTGACATCTTGCCTGTCCCTTGACCTGGCAAAACTGGAAAAGACATTCATATTTCCTCACCATATGTATTCCCTATATGTGTGTTCATACATATATAGTATGTTCTCACAAGTTTCATGTGCATGTTCCTCTTCCATTAACTCTATGGAAGCTTGACATCTTCTAGTCCCTTAATCTGGAAAAACTGGAAAAGACTTAATTGTTTTCAGCATTCATAATGTCCCTAATAGTCATGCAAATTGACTAAAAACTTGACTGAGTGGGGCTGGTATAGCTGTGGACCTTCATTGTCTTTCTCCAAAGTCAACAAAATTGTTGCATTCTGTATAATTACTTTCCCAGATTTTGAGCCACCAGAATCCTCCTGACTGATGGAGGCCCTGCTTCTTGAGAAAACATCTTCAGTTTCTTTGCCAAGATAACTTCAGTGAAATCACCCATTTGTTGGTCATTTCTGCCTAAGAAAAATATCTTCAGAAAAATTTAGCCTGTTTCTTTCCTAAGGGATCTTATCTAAATCTTAGCAAAGTTGACAATGAGATCTAATCCAGAGGACTAAGTATGGCATGAAGTTGATCCAGATTTTCCTTTTTTTTTCCTACTCCATACTCTGATGATAATTTTCTCTGGCCAGCACAATTACCCTTTGTGCCTTACTTTTCCATTCTACAAAATGGACGTAATTAAATCTCTTTTCAAAATGCTAAACACATGAATGAGAATTGTTTGTGAAAAACTAAGGAGAATAGACTTGTTAAATATTCTATAGACAAGGCAAACTACTGACTGAGAAAGAAATCTCCCATACTACTACCTGTTCCTGAGCCAACTATTCCTCCTACTTTTTTACTTTTCAAAATGAACTATGATAAAATAAAATGAAGGAATTTTACAGAGCTAAGGGCTGAGGCACTAATATTTCCAAGGTGATTCAACCAAGGATTTAGTTCAAATACCTAAAATGTGCATTTTTTTATTTTAATAGTTCTTCTATTATTGACATTAGCGCATTCACACTGTGCTCATTCATGAAATAAACGCCTAATTTGAAACATATTTTCCATTAGAGAAGTGATTGTATAAAGAAAGGGAAATAGTTCTTCTACTCCCTAGGCATATGTAGAAAGAGAAGTCTGGTTTATTATATGGTCTGTGCTTAAGAATTTTGATTAAAAGATACCTTAAAAATCCCAAAAGATTCCAATCCAAGGCAATGGATTCCAAGTGAGCACATTGGAAAGAGATCAGAGCCCTAAATATCTTTTTTTTTTTTTTTTTTTTAGTATCTTTTCTCACTGAAAAAATATAATAAACAATCCCCATGAATGGTAAAACTGGCAAGAGCTTGCTTAATGATACCATCTGTTTTCCAGTCAAGCCTCAACCTCCTTTCTATTAATATAAGAATCATAGAATATCAGAAATGAATAAGACCCTAGAGAACACATAAGCCAAGCCCCTTATTTCATAGAGGAGGAAACTGAGGCCCAGAGATGAAATGTAATGTGCTCTAAGATTATGCACCTTAGACATTAAATTTCATATTATTTCTTTCCAAAATGAGTTGAACTACCTGTTCCACCTTCAAAATTCCTGACTCCCAATCTAGTTCGACTGTAACTTTTTACTTTCTACAATTATTCAATCTGATATGTATGTTAATTCTTTAATATATATGTGTTCTATCCAGCTACTAGATTTTGTTGTAGAAGCCAAAGTCTTATTTTGATGGTAAATAATCTCCTTTAATGGAGATTCCAATGGTAAGGTTGATCCCAAAAGCTATGTTGCCTCTAGATCAAGTTACCAGGATCATCTCTTATGGTTTTGTCTTGAAATATAAGCTTTAACCATGTCACTCTTCTGTTTATTAAACTCTACTGGCTCCCCACTACCTCTGGAGTCTAATTAAAACTCTTCTATTTGGGGGTAAGATGATTGGAATAGTTCAAAAATTTCCAAGCTCTCTGTATTTCCCCTACAAACAAGACAAAATATCACCTCAGGATGAATGTTTTGTGTATATTTGTGTGTTGGGGGAAGAATCAAACAAGAGTTGAGGCAGAAGAGCAGACCTCCTAGAACAAGCAAAGCTCTGAAGAAATCCTGAGTCTGAGGTCTGGCCAAATGAAGTATAAATACCTCCAAGCTAGCTCCACTGAAATAGCAAGCAGTGAACATTGGAGCTAGCTGGGATGGGAGATAGCCTGAGTCCCAGCCACAGGAATTTTCACTTCTAGACAGTGTTGGAAATCAAATGTCTGAGTCAGGCAAAATTTGAGGGAATCTCTGCTGATAGGCCCTGCTGCATAGATGAAGCCCTGGGCAAGAAGGAAGCAGCACACCCCCAGGTGAATGCAGAAGCAGGGATGTTGCTGGCTTGAACACTTACATAAGGACTGATTTCTGGTTTCCACTCCAGACCAAAGGGGAGAACTGAAAGAGGGCTTGAAGCTAGAGGCACACCCTAGGATTATAGGTGATTACACTGCCAAGCTGTGATATATACATATATATGTATATGTCTCCACATTTGTGTGTATATATAGACATGGAAAAAGACAGAGAGAGACACAGACAGTATATTACTCCCCCAACTCATACTTCCAACCCCATGAGCACTAGCAGGTTAGGTCCCCAGAGAACAATGGGGGTTCTTTAATCACATTTCTAGGGGTAACCTTGAAGGGTTGGGGATGTCCACAACTTTTGCTTTCAAGCCTTCAGTCATTTCAATGCTGGGTATCCCCCATTTTCAATCAACAAATATAACTTTATTAACATTTAGAAAAAAGGACATTTATTAAACAGAGGAAAAAAACAATTGTTATAGAAATAGTTTCCCCCTAAAAAATGAGGGGCATATTAGTTCTTTCCACCCACAAGCAGGCTGAGTGATGGCACATTTGAGCTAAGAGCTCAATTTATTTATATGTATATGTGTGTGCATATGCTAAATATATAGTTCTTTTGAACTACAGAGGAGTTTAATTAAGATGAAAGATAGACAAAATAGCAAGAAAAACACATAACAGTGAAAACTATTTGTGCCTTGGAAAAGTGCCACTACCATCCCCTTTCCCCAAATCTATCCTTTATGCATTGAGCTCAACCAGGAGCACATGGGATCAGAAGATCTTGGTTTTCCACCCTGGCCTGCCACCAGGTGACCTTGGACATCAGCTAAACTTTTCAATCTTTAATTTCTTCAGCTGAAAAATAGATCTACATTCTATCTGGTATGATATGAGAACAAAATGGGATAATTCACATGAATGCTAGGTGATTCAGTGGATTGAGCAAAGGAATTAGAAAGACCTGAGTTCAAGTTCAGCTTCAGGATAGTTACACAATCTTGATCAGGTCATATGATCTGTATGTCTTAGTTTCCTCATCTGAAAGATGGGAATAATGATAAAACATATCTTGTTAGATTATGGTGAAAATAAAATGAAATATCTATAAATTGCTTTATAAATGCTAACTCTTGTTATATCTTCATGAGCAAGTTCTCTTATAAGTTGGTGAGTAGAAAATTGAATAGAAAGAGATTCGGTAACACTATCTCAAATTGGACTTGAATAAGTTCTCTTATAAATTTGTGAATAGAAAATTGAATAAAAAAAGATTCAGGGGGCAGCTAGGGGGCAGTAGTCCTGAAGTCCGGAGTTCAAATTTGAACTCAGACACTACTTAGCACTTCTTAGCTGGGTGACCCTGGGCTCTTAACCCCAATTGCCTCAGCAAATAAATAAATAAGTAAGTAAATAAATAATATTTACTATACTATCTCAAAATTGGACTAAATTATTCGGTATGCTAAAGGGAATATCTGTATTAGACACTGAAAATTATTTTTTTGATCTGGACTTGTGATTTCCAGTTATGGTAAATCCTTCTACCAAAGCAAAATGACAAATCATCTGTAATTTCTAGTCTTGAAGAATTGCCTGGGGTGCTAAGAGATTAAATAATATTCACTGGTTACACAACTAGGAGGTATTCAGAAACTCAACTGGACTCCAAGTCTTTCTGGTGTCAAGCCTGTCCCTTGAGCTATTAAGCCATGCTATCTCTCACAAGAGCCCCTTAGTAGGGCCCAAATGGTGTTTTTGTTGGCAATTTTGCTCTGAAATCTTTGGTCTACTATTGTCCAGACAGGTGGTTAAACTAGAAGATGGCTAAGAAAGATCCAAATGATGGACATATCACTGAATTTTTCCCTATGTATGTTTTGGTCAGATATGCTTGTAAACAATAAGAATAAAAGAGAAAGATGCAAGTAAATTGAATTGCATTTGAGAACTGTATAATGTTTTTAATGATCCACAAGATTCTTCCTGAAACAATATCCCACTTTAAAATAATGGTATTTTTTTGTAATTTGATATGACACAGAGTCATCTGATAAATTGAAATCTCCAATGAGTCAAAATTGTGTGTCACTCAAAAGACAATGGGGAGATGCAGGGTAGGTAGGAATGGACTGCTGCTCTGAATTGATTTGCATGCAAAGAGTAGCATCAAATCTATCATCAGAGTGATGTATAACCAGAAAAAGGAGCAGATCATTCATGCACTGGGAATAAGAGAAAACAATTGGACATTCCTTGTATTGGAGTGGTAACCATGTAATGAATGATTAAAAAAAAGTCCTAAGGGATGGTCCTCAATTGAGAGAGACATTAAAGGCCACCTAGTTCACTCCTCCAGTTTTCCAAATGCCTTGCTCAAAGTCACTCAAATAGTAAATGACATAAGGATTTAAACCTAGGTTTTTGTCTTCCACATCCAGTTATTTTCTATTGTCCTGTGGAATAAGTGGGGCTTCATATAAGAAGAAACATTCAGCAAAGGACTAAGATCACTGTCCTTCTATGGGAGAATTATAGTCCTTGAAGTGAAGAAGGGCTCAATCTTGGTAACATAGATTCCCTAACATAGGGAAGAAGTGGGGCCAATGACCTTGTCTAAGCAAATTGCTAACTTGTTTGTGCCTCATTTGTCACATCTAGAAAAGGAAAGAGTTAGACTCACTGTCTTCTAAATCCATGATCCTATGAACCTGTGAACTTATAATGGAAAGGATATCTCTGGCTAACAATGACAATCAGATATCAGCCACAAGTAAAAAAAAAAAAAAGCTAATCAATTATCTAGCTTTTAAAATAAGCCAAGACTCCAGTAATAGTGAGTTAGAAAATGCCAAATGTATTGTGTGATGAGAAAAATCCTTTAATCATCCACATAGAGTGAGATCATATGACCATTAGCAGAGGAAAGCTTAAAAACTATCTGAAAGAGCCACAGCATCAGGACAAAGTTCTGGCTTATTTTTTACAAAGGACTAGAGTTATCATGCTTTCTGATACCATATATTACTGAAAATGACACACTGTTCACAATTTTTTCTTTTTTTTTTTTAAATTTTACTTGAAAAAACAGAGGAAGACAAAAAAACAGAAAAAAAAAAACAAACAAACAAAATAAACAAAACAAAAGAGAACATTGTCGTGTGGCCAGCAGAATGTCAGAGAGGATTCAAAATATATAACAAATTACCAGATCAAGAAAATACATATAGTGGAAGAAATTATTAGTAGAAAAAATTATATTCACAAATTTATATTACTCCTTGTAAATTGTTCTTTGGTTGTCTACTGCACATCTTATTTATTTCATTTTTTTCCCCTTTTGAAGGGGTTCCTTTTACTGAAACTGTGTTCTTTTTAAGATTATCACTCTGAAACTGGGTTCCCTTTTGATCTGTGATCCCTTTTGAAGTCTCCCCCTAGATAAGTTATCTTTCAGGGATACCAGAACTTTTGATTCGATTAGAAATCTTGGTCAAAAAGCATCCCTTTGAAATGTTGTTAATTCCAATAGGAGATCTAGATCAGATACTAATAAGCATCTAGGCCTGGGAACTTTAGCTTTCTGAAATCTGAAGCCTCAAGACCCCCCTCTAAAGGGCAGTTTCCCTAACAGGACTTTGCAGAAGGTCCAGAGCAGCTTGCTAGGACCCTGCCTGCTGAGAAGGAATTCTTTTCTCAGTGTCAACCTCTATTTCCCCAATAAGGACTTTTCTACTAAAGAAGTCAGTCTCTTGGCAAAACTGCCTTCCTATCCAACAATAAACTTTCATTTTTGGCAATTAATAATTTGAGTTCATGAATTCTTTCATGAAGAATCTGTGCGTCAACTATAAGGGGATTTTAACAACTCTCTGACTCCCACTAAGCTCATCATTTTTGTTTTCTGACTGGGAATGGAGGGGATTCTAAGCTCATCACTTTCATCCCCTACTACCACCCCCACACAAGCTGCAGTTAAGAAAATACATATTTATGTATACATATCTAGATATATACATACACACACTCATACCCACCCTCATATAAACACAGCTTTCCTATCCCTGCTGCCTCTTTAATTAAATTCTGCTCCATAACTTGCCTTGCTATTACTTAACCTCTGCCCATCCAAGGATCCTTTTCTTGTCTTTTTCCTTCACCCTTTACTTCCCATCTGCTCATGCTCCCCTCCTTATTTCTTTATAGATTTTGGAGGGTGCTATATCCTTCATCTTATATATATAGTGTTGCCTATTGAACCCATTCCCAATGTGAGTAGTTTTTCAGAACTATGAACCCTCCTCTCTCCTCTAATTCTTTTGTGTTTATTTTTCTTCTGTACTTCATGTGTATAACCTGATTACTATATTTAACTTGACTCTGCCAATCTTTCTTTTGAGCTACCCTATTGTTGAAGTGAATTTTAAGCATACAATATACATTTTCCCATGTTAAAAAAAAATTGTTCATGTTTAAACAATTTGGCTACGTTAAATTCCTTAAAACTGACCTTTCATATTGACTCTTATATGTCAAATTTTCTGTTAAATTCTTGTTTTGTTGATTGAAAGTTCTAAAAATCTGCAAGTTCCTTAAATGTCCATATTATCTCATTCAAAAATTATAGAAAAATTTTCTAGATATGGTATTTTTTGGCCCAGGCCTAATTCTTTTGATTGTTGGTAGATGATTCCAGGATCAGTCTTTTATTATAGCTGTTGATAAGTCTTGTACAATTCTAATTGTAGCTCTAGTGTATTCGAATTTTTTTCTTGTTTCTTGCAAAATTCTCTCTTTGATCAGAGGGTTTTAAAATTTGACAATAATATTCCTCTGTTTTCCACAAAGGATCTCTTTGAGGTGGTGATCAGTGGATCTTTTTTTTTTTTTTTTTTTCCCGTTTCTGCTTTGTCTCCATATTCTATGATTTCAGGACAATTTTCTTGGATTATTTCCTTCATTATTGTGTCAAGGTTCTCTTTTTGCTTTCTGGCAGTCCAATTATTCTTACATTTTCTCTTCTTAACTTGTTCTTCAGATCTGTAGTTTTTCTTATAAGATGTTTCACATTCTATTCTATTTTCTCATTCTTTATAATCTGTTGGTCTCTCATAACTTCACTGACTTCCCCTTGCCCAATTCTAATTTTCAAAGAATTATTTTCATCTTTGAGACTCTGTACCTCCTTTTGTATTTGGTTAACTTTTTTTTTCTTGGATAGTTTCTATTTTTTTAGTTTTTCCTTAATAACTCTCATTTGATTTTTAAATTCTTTTTTTTTTTTTTTTTTTTTTTTTTTTTTTTTTAAGTGTCCTCCTCTGGAGACGAGCTCTTGCCTTCCCTGATCCAAAGGCCCATTTGGAGGACCTCCAGAGAGCTAGCCAGAACATTACACCCATAGTTTTTTTTTTCCAAGTGTTTAACTTAGTGCCTTGACTTTTGAAGGAGTAAGGAAGTAGTACAAAGGTTCATTGTAACAAAAGGTGTAGTTTTTTTTTCTCTGTACATTTTCTAGTGCCTAACATAGCAAGTATTTTATAAATAGTCCCTGAATCAATGAATGAGAAAACAAGCAAAGGCAATTGATTTTTTGAAAATAAAATATATTAATTTTGGTTCACTAGTTGGAGGTTGTGCAGATTACTTTTGAGATCACTTCTGTCTCTGAACTAGTTGTGCTTTTATTCGATGTGTTCATTAAAAAAAAAAAAAAAGGAAAAAAAAAAGTTCTGATGCTCCTAGGACCAAGGACAGATCTCTGGTGCAATCTACGTGTCTCTCTGTCTTTCTGTTTGTCTTTCTGTACATTGTCTTTCTCTGACTCTTTGTCTCTCCTTCTCTCCCTATCTCCCCTTTTCATATCTTTTTCTTTTTCCATCCTTTTCTCTCTCTCTCTCTCTCTCTCTCTCTCTCTCTCTCTCTCTCTCTCTCTCTCTCTCTCTCTCTCTCTCTCTCTCTCTCTCTCTCTCTCTCTCTCTCTCTCTCTCTCTCTCTCTCTCTCTCTCTCTCTCTCTCTCTCTCTCTCTCTCTCTCTCTCTCTCTCTCTCTCTTCTGTCTTCTCTCTTCTCTTTGTCTTTCAATTGACAGTAACTTTTCTTTGACTGTGATCAATCAGCTTCAAATTTTCCAAACTGTATTATCCTTGAGTTTCCTTTCCCTTTGTTTTTCATCCAGTGTCTTTCCTTCTCCCAACAAGATGAGCAACTCTGCTTGAGATATTATGGTCAGGGACTTCCTAAGCCTCATTCAGAGTTGCTGGGTTTATATGTGATGCCAGGGAGAAACAAACTCCAGCTTTTGAAACAAAGATTCTGGAAAAAAAAATCTCCATGTGGTATAGTTAATATATAGAGTAACTTGGAGTCAGGAAGACTTGTTTTTTAATTCCTCCTTAGACACTTTTTAGATGTGTGACCCAGGTGAAGACTAATAATAAAATCACTATCAGTTTTAATTTTTTAAATTTGCAGAGTACTTTATAAATATCTCATTTTTCCTCAAAACACCTCTGGAAGATAGATACTGTTATTATTCTCATTTTATAGATGAAGAAACTGAAGCAGTCACTTGTCCAGGACCACATAGATAGTAAAGTAAATGAGGTCTGATTTGAACTCAGGTATTCTGGAATGTAAATCCAATATTTTCCACACTGTGCCATCTATTTGCCTTTCTCAGTCTGTTACCTCATCTGTAAAATGGCTTTAATAATAGTCCTACTTCATATAACTGTTATCAAGACCAAATGCCAAAAAGTCTTTGGTATACCTTATTTATATCATAGTGATTATACACACACACACACAAACATATGTGTGTATACACATGCATATAGCTTATATATAACATATTTATACATGGTAGCTATTTATATGTGTGTAAACACACATGTAGCTATATATTTACATGTATATATACATATATTGCTATAAATACACATAACAAATATAGTACATAGTATATCCATGGGTGCTATATGTATACACACATGAATAGCTATGTGTATATTTACATACACAAGTAAATATATATAGTTATATATAAACATATAGTTTATATATACCTTATACCTGGTAGCTATATAGATATATGTTAGCTAGCAAGGGGTATTTATGTGTGTATGTGTGTGTGTGTGTGTGTATGTATTATATATATATATATATATATCTTATACATGGTAGCTATTATTATTAGCTATTAGTTACATGAAGAAAGTTTCACACATTTGTTTCTATTCTTAATGACAATGTAAACAAGTATTAATGTTTGGTATTGATTATATACTTATAAGCATAATTCTGCAAAGAAAGCAGGAGAATTTATAAGAAGGTAGAATTTTCTGGGCTATGTATGGATGAACACAGGACTATTTGTACCAAATTTACAAGAAACATCCCATCTTAACTTCTAATTAGTTTGTTTGTGTTTGGCTTTGTGAAATAGAACAATGTGGCCTTTTCAGATTTTGACACTTCTTCTTTCTTACATTTTTTGAAAAATAAACTTGGACAAACAGATCTGAGTGCATAAATCTCTTGTGAAGGCAGCTTGTTGTACTGGACAGAGCATGGATTTGAAGTTGGACAAGTTTCAGCTTAGTTCCCTTCATTTTATAGATGAAGAAATTCCCATACTAGCACCGTGTCCTTCAGAAAGTCTATCAGTTTATCCCAGCCTTAGTTCATTCATTTGAAAAATGGTAATAATAGTTACCTCACAGAATTATTGTGAGCTTCAAATGAAATCATTGATGTAAAGTGCTTTGCAAATCCTAATGGACTAATAAATGTTCATTATTTGTATGGATTTAGCTGTGAATCCTTTATGAATTTTTGTGAACTTGTCTATCTTCAAGCTTGAATACTTGCTGCATGGGAGCTTTTTCTGCTGTAGAGACCTATGTATGAACTAGGTTCTGATGTTTCCAGAGAAAGCCCAGGGTGGGAGCATAAGTCAGCAGGATTATTGAGAAACACCCCTAGGACTGAACCTAATCCATGTGTCCAGAGATTCAGTACTGACATGTGGGTTTTATTTAGAATTGCTTAACCCAAATTTGAAGAGAACGCTGGACCAGTTTTTGCTGCAAATGTCAACCTATGAAAAAATCTTCTTCATCCCCTATGTGATAACTACTTTTAGAAAGTAAGTTGTGATTTTCCCCCCAGTTCAGTTTCTTTTGTATTCCACTAAAAAAGGAAGGTGACTTTGAACTAGGAAGTGGAATCACTTCAAAGATTAGTGATAGTCAGTATTCTATCTTCTTCTCCAGGTGTTTTGAGATGAAAGTAGACACCAGAGACAAACTTTATTAGCTGAGTTTGGAACCAGTTTTCAATAGCCACCTGCCCAATTCTTCCCATCTCCTTCCTCCTACCCTATGATTCAGTGGAGCTACTACTTAAGCTCTACACTCTCTTGAGACCACACAAACTGGATATGTCTCTACAGGCCAATCCTAGATGGGTGGATCTCAAGCTGACACAATAATAAAGAGTGAGACCCCTTATATCCTATAGAGATGGAAATCCATTGTTTTTGTGGATCCACCTGAGCTTCCTGAATTAAAAACCTGACAATCTCCTGTAACACAGTTTAATAATTGTAATAATGGTCTCAATAGAGAATACTCAATCAAATTAGACCACCAAAACTTCTTTCCTAATGATTCTTCTAAGTTGTGTTAATTACTTCTAATAGAGAGTGGCTGGTTGTACAATGGCCAACTTTTGCTGTATGAGATAACTTCAGTTCCTGAGGTTCTTTTCTTTTCTGTTTGATGCAAATTGCATAAGAATCTTTCCTCTAAATCAAATTTCTTGTGACCATGGGGAATTCATATGTCATATGCCTGATATCTTGATTTGTTCATGATAAATGATGGGTTCCCTCACATTACTTTGGGAATTGACAATTTTCCTTTTCGTTCAGAACCATGCCTATTAAAAGGAAAAGATCTTCTTGGCTCAATCACTGATCAGAGGCAAAATGACCACAGAATTCTGAGACCAAATGTGTGACTCTTTACCCAATTCACTAGAACAGGGCCAGAACAGAGAAAATTTCTCCACCAGAACCTCTTATACACTTTGTCTCATTCCCCTTCAATAACCTTGTAATCAGCAGAAAGCATCTGATAAAATTAATTCATTTTAAAATAACATAGACTTGCATAAGAATACCTATATTTTAAAAGAGGATATTGAGGAAAGCAGAGCTTAATTGAAAGGAGTGAATCTCTAATAATAAAATTTCAGACATGATTGAGAGGAAAAAAAAAGTGGGTTTTTTTTTTTTTGTTTTTGTTTTGTTTTTTAAAATTTGAGAGTAAAGATGGGAGTTTTCTTCACGACTCCTACCTACTCACTTATGAATAAAGTTACCCCTGTGCCCAAGCCATAGTTTTTGTCTGGATTTAGTGAATTACTAGACACATGAAAACATGAAGGCACATGAAAAACATCCAAGTCATATTGATGTGCTGAATACATATTCTTAGCTATCTTGTTTAAGGGGACAATGGATATGTGGGTGCTTATGTATATGGGAAAGGGTGTATAAAGAAGAAGGAGGGAACAGAAAATAAGCCAGATAAAATCTGTACATTGTATCTGGATCCTGTAAATTCTCAGAATAGAAATCAGGTGAGTCACGCTAATACACAAAGCATTATCATAAACTCCCGCCAATATGGATCCTGGCTTGTCTTTTGCATGTAAAGGTTAAAAAGCTTGCAGTGAGGAAGCTTCAGAAGCTCAGTCCAAAACTAAGGCTTGTGGATTCCAAGCTCAGCACGCTAGCCTAAAGTCCACCCTGCTTTTCTCGTGCTATTTATAATCTTTTGATTCAGGGTTTCCAATCACAAGCACTGTTCTTCATTAAGTTGCATTTTAGCTTAAGAAATCAGCCAACTCTGGCCTTTTTTTTCTTCAACATCATGAGAAATGGGGGAAAAAATACTATCTACATATATGTTTATTTATGTACATATATATGTGTGTGTGTGTGTGTGTGTATGTATGTATATATTTTTTTCAAATTTATATGGAGAGACAAACAGCCAGGGAGGGAGAGAGATAAATAGAGGAACAAACACAGATGAGAGATACAGATATAAACTCCTAAACTTCAGAATAAATCATAAAGGGAAAGTGAATACGAAAATAGTTAAGAAAATAAAAATTTAATGAGCATGTTCTGAACATAATTAAATCATTTCTCCCAAGAAAAGAGGGAGAGCAGTTGAAATGGTTGCCAGATTTAGCTCTTTTCTCCCATCACCTTACCACCTTATTTTAGCTTTTAAATTGGTGTAACTTATGCTTCAATTCGACAGATAGTTCCCTATCCCTTTTCCTTTGGATGCCACACAAGAAGGCATGTGGGTTTTATTAGGGATGCTGATTTAAAATCCCTAGTTGCAGAATTTGGGATGGATTGAGCTAAAGCAGAGATCTTCTTGCCTTCCCACTTCAATTAAAACTTGTGGGATCAAATCTTGCAGCTGGAGGGGTTTAGGAGGTTTCAAACAGTCAGCCAAGCCAAGAGCAGCCTTCTCCAGAGCCCTCACCACGAAGTTTTTCTTTGCTACAATTGTCTACTGTGAGAATAGAAGAAAAAAGAAAACACTTGAGCACCTCCAAGGACTCAGGAAACAAAGAGACCTACAGAGAATGAGTGTGGCAACCTAGTTACCAAATGCTAGGAGATGTCACATCACAGCTGGAGAGCTCAGGGAGAGGGAAACAAGGTTACAGAGGGGTAAAGGATTAATGCAGAATAAAAAATTAAAAAAAAATCCATTAATGCAGAGGATAGAGTTCAGTTGAACTAACCTATCCCTTCATCAGTTTCAACATGTTTTTTTTTTTTGTTTTTTGTTTTTTTTTTAACGCACAGAAAGCTATTGAGTCTGGATTACAAGTGTTATTGCATTAATAAATTGTTAGCAGGTCATGTTCATATTCCATGAAACAACTGAAAGCTGCCATTTCTAAATTGTGATAATATTGGGGGGGGGGAACATGATCAATTGTGTCAGTTCATTTGGATATTATATATGTGCATTTGGTCATTTTCCCAATAGCACCTTTCATAAAGGGTGTAAACTAAAGAGATAAATTAAACTGATTTTTTGTTTTTATCACATTACAGATAACAGAATCATTCAGGATTGAACTGCAAACATGTTCTAATCAGGACTCAAGTGTAAATCAATAATTCAACCTCATCTATCTTCTTTCACTTTGCTGGCAATTGCAGACAAAATTAATAGGAGCTCCTGCCCACCAAAAATTAAAAACGATTACACCATGTTTCCCCTGTAAAGCAGCAGACCTTTTAGGGCAAATAGCATCAAGTCTTGATGGCTTTCATGCTATTTGCTTGGGAAACAGGTTAAGCTATGCTCATTGAATCAGACTGCTTTGTGTCTTGAACTGTGTCACCTTACCACTGAATAACCAGTTTCTCTGATTACCTGAAATTACATAGGCTACAAGGCTGAAAAGGCTTGCCACCTGCTCCCATGCAAGGAGGAGCCATATCAGAGAAATCATGGATGTATTCAAGTATTAAAGGAAATCCATCACCCTAAATTTTCCCTCTATAAACTGCATTAATCCTTTTGGGTCACTAGAGGGATCAATTAATAGAACAAGATCTCAGGTGTTAACTTGTCTAATAAAGAGTGGTACAATAGTAGTCACCACCCAAGGTCAGGCCTGGAAGATGGAAGAATGGATAGAATCAGGACTCGAGTCAAATTGCAGTTTTGCCAGTTATTCCCTATGGTGAAGTAATTTAACTTCTCTGGGCCTCAGTTTCTACACTTTTTAAATGAGGCAGTTAGCTCTCAATCTATGATCCTATGGTCTTCTGATCTAAATTTGAATCCAATCTCTTACTATCGTTGCAACATTAGGCAAGTCATTTTAATTTTCTGGACCTCACTTGTTTGAAAGCAAGAGAAGTATTATTTCCATATCCCTACCTCAACAATTAGGGAACCCAGACTTTTCAATTGAATCATTCAATCAGAGTAATGAACTGGGTGTGAACAAAGCCTCATTTTGACTCATTTAAAGGCATTACCTAGGTGTGAACAATCAGTCAGAGGAGAAACATGCACTTTTGAGTTTTTGGATGAGGAAAATCAATCATTACTATAGGACCTGAAGCCAGTTTAGAATCTAAAATTCAAATAAAAGGCCAAGTGAATGTCTTCACCCTCTCTCTTCTCCTTGACTAGAGAATGATCTTGTTAGCTTTGAGCTGAAATTGAAATCCTGTATGACACAGGAAATGAGACAGGTGTATTAGAGAAGCCTAAAGTCCTTCTGTGATATAAATTTCTTTCCTTCCTTCTTTTCTTCTTTCTTTCTCTTAGGCAATTGGGGTTAAGTGACTTACCTAGAATCACACAGCTAGGAAGTATTAAGTGTCTGAGGCCACATTTGAACTCAGGTCCTCCTGACTTCAGGGCTGGTGCTCTATCCACTGCGCCACCTAGCTGCCCTTATGGTCTAAATTTCAATCCTAGGAGCCAGACATGAGTATGAGTATATGTAATTATCATAAAACAGAAGCTAGGAATCACTGGTTAAGAAAACTAAGTTGTTCATATGTATGTTCTTTGCAATATTAAATATTCCATGTATATATATATATGTATGAATATGTATGTATATATATATATATATACATATTTATACATATTTTTTTCCTTTATTGATTTAAGTTCATAAGCTGCAGAAGATTTCAGAGTAGGAAAAATAACAAATAGGTAGGCATCAGAATAGGTAAAAAGTCCTAAATCCAGAACGTTTAAGTCAGCAAAAATGAAAGCATCATGCTTTGAAACAAAGATTGATTTAATCAAGAGCTTCTTAAATTTTCCCCCCCAAAGATTCATACAAGTTTCAAAGCGTGTATGTGTGTGTGTGTGTGTGTGTGTGTGTGTGTGTGTGTGTGTGTGTGTGTGTATAGAAATAGTCCTATTTCTGAAAATGTCTGGAAGTCTTTACGATATGTTTTTGATGTCATTAATTCACAGATGATATAATCAGTATTTGATTTTATAGAGATGAGACCTGACAACATTTTTGAAATTCATTGTCACAGCCTTCCCTTTTCAACATCCTTCTCCTGAGACTACCATTCTACTCTTCATGCTGTGCCTTATTTCACTATCTCATTCATCCAAGCCAGAATTTGCCAGTCCCAGGAAGTAATTATTGGTAAATATTTAACAACAAGCTCTTCAAGAAAATAAAGCAAGACAAACAAAAAAAAAAAATATGCAAAGCATATACTTTAAAGTGTTAACTGTATTATGGAGTTTTTTTTTTCCATCACATTCTTTTAAAAAGCTCTGATATGTAGCATGTACTCATTTCCAAGATGGAGATGTTTATCTGGAAATTTAGCAATCAGATCTTGAAAGTGGTAGCACACCTGCCAGGATACCCTTTAGCATATTATTTGCACCATGGCTCATCTGTATAGAACCCAAAGTTCCAAAAAGCTAAACTTTTAAATTAATCTGTGCTAATATGAAAGAGAAGATAGCATATGTGAATTTTAACCATGACCTTCTGGGGACATTGTCTTCATTCTCTAATCTATTAGAAAAGGGAAAATTTTTCAAATAAGTTCAAAGAATATGCCAGGCTAAACCAGGCCAGCAAGAAAATATTTTAGGGAATTAGAAGACAAATTACAGTTGCCAAAAGGAATATGCTTAGATGACTTCCTAGGCTTTCAGTGGGCAAGGTCAGTCAAAATGTCCATCTAGATGTAGTGTAGAACTTAGCATAAAGGGAACAATTTTTCCCCATCTCAATGGCTCCAGGTTATATTTGGAGTTCCCTTATCTTTAATATCTTTATTAATAATAAATTCAGTATAATTCAAAAACATTTATTTGGTGCCTACTATATACAAAGGATTGTGTATAGGTCAAGGGGACATACTAAGATAAGCACAACATAAGCCCTTAAGGGGCTTAAAATTTGCATACTGATATCAGTAAATAAGCAGTAGTTGAAATATTGCTCTCTGGAAACTATTGATTAAGAAAGGTAATTTTTCATTTCTTCATTTTTTTTGTCCCACTTCCTTGGGACAAATTTGATATTTAGAGCTGATTACTCAACTTGACAGGAAAACCTATTGATTTATTACCAGATCAAATTGCCAACTTTGAAGCCTGAGTTGAAAACTCTTGTAATTTTATCCCTTGAAAGAAATGCAAAAGGCTTTGTGCTAATCAGTTACACAAGTCTGAATATTAAAAATGTTCAGGTGCTTGGATATTTATTTCATTTTGCCCATTTGCACAATGTAGATTTTTTGATTTATGATATCCCTATAATTTTTTAATGAAAAAATTTCCATAAATTCAATGAATAGATTTATTATTAAATTTAATTATCCCTCCACATTACCCAGAGCTTTTAAATATTGCAGCAGCCTGAACAAAGAAAAATGAAAAGAAATAGAAAGACTGCAAAAAATGTTCATATTCATACATAACCTGAGCAAAACTGAAAGTAGTAAAAGGGGGAAAAAAATGGCTTTGGCTTACTCTGTACTTCCTTTCCCATACATAAAATAATACCTATAAAGCAAAATAACAGTTGGGAAGAATCTGTCAGATCACACTGAATCCAGAATGTTCTCTACAAAGTTATTCATTTGTTCATTTGATCAATCTTTATTTATTACCTATTTACTGCATGCCATTACATGTATTAATTTCTGGGAATGAAAAGAAAGGTAAAAACACAGTATATTTCAGTAAGAGAAGATTACATATGCATATAAGATTAAGATAAAGATAGAGAGAAAGAGAGAGAGAGAGAGAGAGGGAGCAGGGAGAGAGAGAAAGACAAAGACATCAACAGAGACAAAGTCACACACATACAGAGAGAGAGAGAGAGAGAGAGAGAGAGAGAGAGAGAGAGAGAGAGGAAAGAGAGAGAGGGGGCTATTTACAAAATGCAATGCAATATAATAGCTTTGGGATTTAAATAAGAAAAATGATATAATCCTAGCACTCAAGAAGCTTACAACTAAAAAGAGACAATAGGATATAACACAAATATTTATAATATAATACAGAATGTAATAAAGAAAAGATTGAGGATAGTAAGATCACCTTCACCTGGGGGATTCAAAGAAGGGCATCCCTCCCCCACTTTATCTTGAAGGAAGAAGATTAAAACAGGAATGGAATGTACACTAGGCATAGATATATGGAGTTGAGAGAGACCTAGATGAGACTGAAATGACTGCATTGTCTGGTTGGCCTTCAATATAAATATCTATCTACTTGGAAATCTGCATTGAAATCTTGCCTGATAAGCAACTCATTTGGTCTACTAGAATCTTTCAGTTCCTCATGTGCATAATGGAAATGAGTTCTTCACTAGAAGCCCAACAAAAGCACAATTCTGGATACAAAGAAGCATATAAAATCTCTTTGTTTCAAAAGTCATATATTTAGGGCTGGAAAGAATATTAGAAGTCCCCTAGCCCAGCTTTCACATTATATATAAGGAAACTGATTATTAGAGAGTTTAAGTGATTTGCAGGTAGTATGTAGAAGATTTCAATCTAGATTCAATGCTCTTTTCTACTTACTCTAGCACATTACCTCTCTAATGTGTTCTGCATACACTAGGCACTTAATAAATGTTTGATGAATTTAATTGAACAAAATTGCCCATCTTAATCACTTGAAAAAGTGAATTTAGCTTCCCCCTGACCTGACTTACTCCCAAGGAGTAAAATCTGGCCCCACTTAGGAATGCTACTGTTGATGTTTAGTCATTTTTGACTCTTTGTGACTGTTTTTAGAGTTTTCTTGGTAAAAATACTAACATTTCCTTCTCTTGCCCATGTTATAGATGAAACCAAGGCAAACAGGGTTAAGTGGCTTACCCAGGGTATCACAGCTACTAAGTGTCTGAAGAGAGATTTGAACCCCAGAAGATTAGTCTTTTTGACTACAGGCCTGGGACTCTATGCATTATAGTGCCACCTAACTGCCCTTAATAGGAATAAAACATAGTAACAAGAGCTCACATTTACACAGCTTTTTATAGTCTTCAGGAAAGTAGAGCAAAGATTGCTGGAAATAGATAGTATCATAGAATTTTTGAGTTGAAAAAGACTTCATGGTTTCTTAACCAGGCTCTTTATTATACTGATTATGGCACCATGACCCAGATAGGATGTGATTTGTCCAGATTACACAATATAAACACAATAGCCAATGTTATATCAAAACAGAAGGCATTCATCAAGAACACATATATAAATGCTGGTTGTAACATTTCCAGCTTTTGGAGCCTGCAGGATCAAGAATGGAAACCAGCCAAGCAGGAAGTAATTGGCTGGAGAGGCAGGAGCTCTAGTTATTGGGGTAAAATATGCCTTTTTCAGGTCTGAATGAACCAAATGAGTGATAGGCATTGGTGAGGCAGGATTAAGTTTGGACAAATCTTGTTCCTATATGAAAACATGAGAAGAAAGTGGAAAATTCCAATTTAAGTGAAAATGATTTTATAAAACATATAGTCTTTGAATGTTTAGATAGAGAAGTAAATCATTAAGAACCCATGTTATTTCAGCTAGAATGGATAATGCCATACCTAGCAGAGAGCCTTTTACAATTGAGCATCAAATGAGATAAAATGAAGAGTGCTGTACAGATCTTTAAAGTACTATCACAATGCTATCATTATCAGGTATAAAAATAGTCTTTATTTAGTCTATGTGCACATGGGTTAGATAGTTCACCTTGCGCCCCTTTTCTTTGAGTTACTTTCAAATAGCTCAGGAGATGAATAGTGAGGTATGATGGATGGACAGGGCTTTTGACAAAAAGGTGGAACACTTGAATATATGTCTTCTGCTAATACTAGACAATCAAATAACCCAACTCTGACAGGTGATACAGATGAAAAGAGAGAAATGGTTTCTTAATTTAATTGTGGATTGACTGGAAGAATCTACCTTCATCATTAAGTCCTTAGAGGGTCAATTGTGACCAAAGGACTTCTAGATTAAAGTTGGCTATGGGTTTGTGATTGTAGCTGTACCTTCCCCTCACTCAGGACTTTTAAGGTTGGGCAATGGAAAGAAAGCTGCCTACTCCTAGTCCTAGATTAACCCCTTGGATTGATTGCAAAACAAATTGATTGAAAACAAATCCAAACAACTAGAAGAAAATTTCTTCCAAAAAATTCTTCCTTGGCTGTAGGAATGAAGCAAGCCATTTTAAATTAACTAGAGGGGTATTAATTAAACATTTGTTTAATCAGGCAAATTAACTGGGAAACCATTACTGTTTTTGTTTTTGTTTTGGAGGGATTGTGACTTGCCCAGAGGAAAGGACAGTCTTATCTTCCCTTGATTCTGGGAATAAGATAAAAGGGAAATTAGAAGAACCCTAGAAAGCAGGTTTGAATAAAAACCCACCACCTGATGGAAACAGACAGCTCATGAACATGGGGACTAACTATTGAGTGGGATGTCTCAAATACCAATGAGTTCCTCTAGGCTCAGGTCCAAACAAAAATCTTTATTTATATAGATTCCTATAGCCATCAGGTTGATATTTTGAACCATGATAGCCAATTATTGATGATGCAGTAGATAGAGTACTAAGCTCTTTGTGAATTCAAATTAGTTTTCAGACACTTAATAGCTGTGTGATCCTTGGCAAATCACTTACCTTTTACCTCAATTTCCTCATCTGTAAAGTGAGCTAGAGAAGAAAATGGCAAGCTACTTCAATATCTCTGGGAAAAACAAAGCAAAACAAAAAAAAAAAAAAACTCCAAATGGGCTCATGAGGAATTGAACAGATAGGAAAGTGAGTGAACAACAACCAATTCTTGGAGCCCTATTGCCATTTCTAGCAATTAGGTATTTTAGCTAATCAGATCATGGGGCAGCAGGTGCATTGTAGTTCACTAAAATTAAGAAGTACATGTTACTATTGCAACTATCAGTAACTATCAGATTTTATAGTATAAATCTAGGGAGAGTTGTTCCCAAGGGTTAATCTTTCCATGTATGGCCACCTAGAGCTTCTTCAGGAAGTAGCTAAGAACAACTCTCTTCACAGATTTAGCGGAAAAACTAAACTAATCTCTTTTATCCCAGAGTTCTTGAGTTAGACCTTGGATGACTGTGGAGAGAGATTTTCAACAAAAAATATTACCTTATCAAATATTGTGACCCTGAGTGCTTTATGGAGCCAGATCTGAAAGGCGTAAATCCCTCTCTTAATAATGAGCTCCAATGTCCTCCTTTGTTAAATGAATATAAAACACCAAGGCCATCAACTTTACAGACTTCTTGTGAAGACTGAATGAGATATTTTACATAAATAATACTAAAACTTTAAAACAAGCCATAAAATGTAATTTAGATCAGTTGCCTCCTAGAAGTTTTAAAGATTTATCTTTTTTGTCCCAAATATTTCATTTTCATTTTATGTCCAAGAAAGAAAGATGAAAAATCCCTCAGAAAATCCTTAACTTCTCTCTTTCTCAGTCTCTCAGTCAAGAACTTTAAATCATGCAATTGATATTTGTATAAAGGGCTAAGCTTTGAGTTATTGTCTTAATCAAAACTCAATTTAAAATACACTTTGCTGATATTTAAATAGCACAAATTGCTGTGGTCCAGAAGTTTATCAAAAGGTCACACAAAGCCAGCTGGTGAATGGAAGAGACAGGGAAAAATCAGATGAGAATAAAAGGCAAGGAAGTACCAAAGAGTTATAGCAGATAGTGATTTGGAGTCAAAGAATGAAGTTCTCAGATGACAACGACAGATCGAGGAGAGTAGTTAGCTTCTATACCAGACAATGATAGACTGAACATACATAGTACAAGCCTAAACCAGGAATTCTTAACCTTTTCTGAGTTCAATTTTCAGAATCCTTTTTTTAAGCATAAAATAATATATTAAAAAAGAAAACAATTACATAAAATATAATTATCAAAATATATTTTTAAAGTTCACAGACCCCAGTTTTGAATCTGAACCCTAAACAAAAGACTTTTAGTGTCAGGATAATGTCCTCAATCAAAGACTTTGTATTGAAATGGAATAAAGGTATCAGAAGTGATAATTTGGGGTAGGAATATGATAGAGCAATATGAAGTAGATTTGGGAGAGTGTTATATAAAAGAATATCATAAAAACAGTATAATAGAAATTCAATTCATGACATGAAGCAATCATGACAAAGGTACCCATCACAGAGAGCAGAGATTTGCTGTTTTATTACATGAACAGCATATGGGTTCAAACCAACTACAACTAAGCAAGGTAGAGACATAAGTGATCGAGTAACTTGCTTTTGGGGAGACACGACTTTTCTAGCCCAGGGGAAATGGTGGAGTCAGAGGACAGGATCTATGGAGTAAAGGGAGGAACCAGAAAGAAGTTGGGTAGTTCAGAGGAAGAAGGAGGAAATAAAGATGGGATTTGGGGAGTAATAAAATTGTATGTTGAGATGTGACTGTTTTTAAAGAGGCTAACTAGATAGTTTGGGAAAACTCCAGCAAGATTATCTCAAAGATTAGAGCCAGGATGGACGAATTAACAATAGGTTCCAGCTTCACTTCAGTATTGCATTGTAATGCATCCTTATATTCACCACCACTAATTACAGAATCCTAGGATAAAATGAAGGGAGGGCCTCAGAGCCTAAAAGGACCTTGGAGGTTAACTAGTCCAATCCCTACATTGCACAAATGAGATCAAGTGATTTGTCTAACTTAATAGGCAGAATTAACAGAGAAAGGGTGTGAACCTATGTCCAGACTCTAAATCCAATGTTATTTTCATAATCCCATGCTTAATTGGAAATGCGATCTTACAGATGTTAGTATCCCGTCCAACAGTGAACACTGAAACTAAGGATCAGATTTCAGTTTGGGACAAGAAAACACTTCCTGACATAATGAGCTGTCCTAAAGTGGAATAGATAGCGTTGGGTGGTAATGACATCACCCTTTAAGCCAAGATTAAATGACCTGCTATGGGATCCTTTGGAGAGAGAATTCTATTCCCAGTATAGGTTAGAGCAGATAACTTCTGCAGTCCTTTCCAACACTGAGATTCTGTGATGTCTGGTCTGTAATTATAAGAATGTTATTTCAGCTCTCTGAGTTTTAGGTTTCTCATAGAGATCATGATAATGCGTATCCTTATTAGATCACCATGCAACAAAAACTTTGTGAAGTAAAAATGCCTAATAAATAAAAGCGTTATCATTATTGATATCCCAATACATTCTTATCAAATCTCTCCAGTCTGTCCTTTTGCAACTTTGCCCCTCCTCATCCATATTCTTCTTGCTGCCCTCTCCATGTTGACCACTACTTGCCTCACTCCTCTCCCAATTTCAAGTGCGTTTGCTTTAGTGCTATTGTGCCACAGTTCCCTTATATTATCCTGTTTCCCTAAATTGTCCTGCCTTGGTTTCCCTGATTGTTCTGCCTCAATTCCTAATTGTTCTGCTTAATCCTGCAACACCATCCTTCCCTCCTAATCATCATGATCCAGATAAGGAGAAAGACCTTCTATCTTAGACATCATGACCTACCAGTGGTCCTCAAACTTTTTAAATAGGGAGCCAGTTCACTGTCCCTCAGACTGCTGGAGGGCCGGACTATAGTAAAAACAAAAACTCACACTCTGTTTCCCCCCTCAGCCCATTTGCCATAACCTGGCAGGCCACATAAACATCCTCAGTGGGCCACATCTGGCCTGTGGACCGTAGTTTGAGAACCCCTGACCTAGCCTTTCCCTACTTATCAGAATGTCTTGTGCCTCCCCCCCCCATTCTGTCATTGTTCTTCTTTATCCCAACTTATCAGAATGTCTGGGGCCCCCTCTCACCCTGTCAGAACCAAATTGATAGTCCACCCCTGCCTCAGTCTACCCCCTGGTAGCTTGGAGCCACATGCATATATACTTCATGGGAAGCATACATTAGCTACTGGATGCTTTGGACATCAACCTGGGGGCAGCATGTCCCCAGCACAATCTCTCCCTTTCAAGTAAATTATTAAAAACTCTTTAATCTCTATCTTGCCTCAATTTCTCCGGCATTACAGTACAATAGATTCATTACAGGACAATAGATCCAACAGTGTTAGTGGGCACTGTTCTGGATTGGATGCCCAGAGTGCCATGTAGTAGATAGAATGTTAGATTAACTCAAGAAAGTTTGAGTTCAAATCCCACTTTGTACACTTAATAACTATGTGATCTTGGATCTCAGTTTCCTCATCCATAAAATGAAGGGGGACAGACTTGATTTCTCTGGCCCCTTTTAGTTTTAAACCTGTGATTCTTTTTTTTTTCTTCTTTTTCCCTTGAGGCTGGGGTTAAGTGACTTGCCCAGGGTCACACAGCTAGGAAGTGTTAAGTGTCTGAGACCAGATTTGAACTCCGGTCCTCTTGACTTCAGGACTGGTGGTCTATCCACTGCGCCACCTAGCTGCCCTCAACCTGTGATTCTTTAACTTCTTCCATAGAGTTCCTCTTGAGGGATACCTGTGCTCATCATGAATCTAACATGAATATATAAGGAACTGAGGCAGGAACTCCCTCCACTGGATAGATCATATCTATAACTTAAGATTGTGATTTCAAACTCAAATCGACCTCTAAAATGTATATAAAGATCCCTATAGGCTGCATATTGACTTTAAAAAGTATACATATTTATATATTTTCCTTTTGATTAATACTTTGAAGTCAGATAGGAAGTACATCTCTGATGTTGATGTGTGTGTGTGTGTGTCTTTAAGGAACTGTCTGAGGCTCAGAAAGATAAAGTGACTAGCCCCCTTCACACAGCTAGTAAGTGTTAGAGAAGGGAATTGAAGTTATTAATAGCTTAGATGTCACAATGGATAGAGTACTGGACCTGAAATCAGGAAGACCTGTATTCAAATCCTGCTTCACACACTTATTACCTCTAAGAGCAAATCACTTAACTTCTGTTCTCCTCAATTTCCTTATTTGTAAAATGGATTAATAATAGCACCTACCTCCAATGAAGATAAAATGAGATAATATTTATAAACTGTTTTACAAACTTTAAAGCCCCAAATAAATGCTAGTTACCACTATTATTTTTATCACTATTACATCATTAAGCTGGTGGCTTAATAGATAGAATGCTGGGCCTAGAGGCAAGAAAACTTATTGTCTTTTGTTTTCAAACCTGGCCTCAGACACTTACTAGCTGGTGACTCTGGGCAAGTCACTTAACCCTGCTTATCTCCGTTTCTTCCTCAGTAAAATGAGTTGAATAAGGAAATCACAGACCACTCCAGTATGTTTGCCAAGTACTGCCATGGACAGTGTGGTTCATGGGCTCAGGAAAAATAGAACATGATAGAATAAAAGAAACACAATTAAATCTCTCCCTTTCTTTTATTTTCTCCCTGAGGCAATTGGGGTTAAGTGACTTGCCAATGTCACACAAGTAGGAAGTGTTAGGTGTCTGAGGTCAGATATGAATTCAGGTCCTCCTGACTTCAGGACTGGTGCTCTATCCACTGCACCATCTAGCTGCTTCTGAAGTCTTTCTTATTCTGGAGTTCACAAGAGGGCATTGGACTTATGGGCCAAGAAAATCTATTCTCTAATTTCTCTTCTTATACTTGCTAGCTGTGTGCTTTTGGATAAGTTATTTAATCACTGTTTACCTCAGTTTCCATATCTGTAAAAACAGAGATCATTGCATCTGTCTCACAGGGTTGTTGACAACATCACATAAGAAAACACATAAAACATTTTGTCAGTCTTAAAGCCATAGAAAAATGTGAGTTCTGTTGTTATTATTGTTATCCATCACTTTAGGCAAACACCCTTGGATATTGTTGTAAATGCTATTTGTTACTCATAAGCTGACACTGAAGTATATATGCTATTGACTATCTTTAGCCCTCCCTAGAATCTCTGAGGGGGACTAAATTGGTGGGGATTGAAAGATCTAATTTCCCAAACCAGGCCATTCATTTGATTAAAACCGCCGTTTGCTGTAAATATTAGTGCCATGGGCAACAGGAGGACCTGTCACAGCAACAGAGACAGAAATCAAACTCTTTAATGAATTGGGAGCCTGGTCACACAACCCAGGTCCACGTGTATTATGTTCCTGTCTTCAGTGCTCAGTGCGTTGCCTGCCCCTTTGTGTACACAAGCTGCCTTCTGATCCTTGAGGGAATCCACAGCCTACTTCATCTAGCTGACTCCCTGTCAACAGAATGGGGGCTGCTACACATTTGGGATGCCTTCCATGACTCTAATACATGTACAGTGTCTTCCTTTGCTGGCCCTGGAACAAGATGATCGTGTTCTTGTATGTCTTTGGGAGAGGATGCTGGGTGACTGTCAGCCATGTTAAGTCAAGGCTAACATTTTTTTTGCGAAACAAGAGGGTCACCAAATTCAGTAGCACAGACACATGTCTCTCTAAGAAGTAACAGCAGAGGGACTTTTTTGTTGTTTTAACTTACATTTCTTTTTTTTAACTTTCACCCTTCTTCCTTCTTAGCACATTGCCAGGTTCATGTTCAGGGATGAATAAATATTGACCAATGATTAACTGACAAACCAGCAACCAGCAACATTAGCTAACATCTGAACCTAACTGGAAATGTTGTTTAGTAGGATGGAAAGTAGGACCTATTTTAATGTCATTACATGATTGTAGGTTGGGACTTGGAAATTACCTTTAAAATTGATGAGTTTAGTTCCTTCATTTTACAAATAGGGAAAATACAAAAAGTTATCAAACTGTGCATACCCTTTGACCCAGCAGTGTTACTACTGGGCTTATATCCCAAGGAAATACTAAAGAAGGGAAAGGGACCTGTATGTGCCAAAATGTTTGTGGCAGCCCTTTTTGTAGTGGCTAGAAACTGGAAGTTGAATGGATGTCCATCAGTTGGAGAATGGTTGGGTAAATTATGGTATATGAATGTTATGGAATATTATTGCTCTGTAAGAAATGACCAGCAGGAGGAATACAGAGAGGCTTGGAGAGACTTACATCAACTGATGCTGAGTGAAACAAGCAGAACCAGATCACTATACACTTCAACAACAATGCTATATGAAGATATATTCTGATGGAAGTGGAAATCTTCAACATAGAGAAGAGCTAATCCAATCCCAATTGATCAATGATGGACAGAATCAGCTACACCCAGAAAAGGAACACTGGGAAATGAGTGTAAACTGAGAGCATTTTTTGTTTTTCTCCCCAGGTTATTTTTACCTTCTGAATCCAATTCTTCCTTTGCAACAACAACAAAATTCGGTTCTGCACATATATTTTGTACCTAGGATATACTATAAGATATTTAATATGTATGGGAATGCCTGCCATCTAGGGGAGGAGGTGGAGGGAAGGATGGGAAAAACTTGGAACAGAAGGGAGTACAAGGGATAATGTTGTAAAAAATTACCTATACATATGTATTGTCAAAAAATGTTATAATTATAAAATTAATTTTAAAAAATAGGAAAAATAGAACCAGGATTGAGTGATTTGGTCAAGTTCACCATCACAGATTTCCCAGAGCCATCATTAACACTCTAGTTTTGTTTTTTTTTTTTTTAAATAATACTCCCTCCTTCCTCAAGACATCATACGTGTGGGGCTTCAAGTCATACTCATTATTTCATTGGATTTAGAGACAGGAAGACCTGACCTAAAATCCTCCTTCAGATGCTTATTAGCTGTTGATCTTGGACAAATCACTTAACTTCACTGTGTCTCAGTTTCATCATCTGTAAAATAAAAGGATGAAATTCAATATTCTTTTAGGTTCCCCACCCCCATACTAGACCCAGGATCCTATGATTTGAGGGATAGTATGCCATAGTAAAAAAGTCACTGGGAAAAGCAAGATGGCACAATGGGTGGAGCACTGGACCTGGAGTCAAGAGAACCTGAGCTTAAATCCAGTCTTGGATGCTTAATATTTCCTAGCTGTGTGACCCAGGGCAAGTTACTTAATCTCAATTGCCTCAAAGAAACAAAAACAAAAAAAAAGAAAAGTCATGGGGCCCAGAATTGCCTTAAATTCCTCATCTATAAAATAGAGATAAGAATAGTAACTACTTCCCAGGGTTTCTGGGAATATCAGATGAGATATTAATTGTAAAATTCTTAGAATAGTGTCTGGTACATAGTAAGCACTAAATAAATATTAGCTATTATAGTAATTATTACTATTATTATAATAATTACATTATTATAGTAATTATAATTATTATCATCATCCTTATTATTATAAAAAGCTATGTGACCTTGAAGAAGTCTCCTAGTATCTTGGAGCCTCAGTTTCCTCAGCAGAAACAATAAGAATAAATATTTGCAGACTAAATTACAGGCATATTTTTAGGAAAGTGTTTTGTTTAAGATGCTATATATGAGTTACTGTGAACTGTCCAGGACATCCACCACTTATCATCTCAGAATAATTTTTTCCTTATTCCCAAACTCCTATCACAATAGATTTGCTTTACGTTCCCCTTTTGGGCATGCTCCCCAATAACCCAGCTAATCTGAAATGCCAATCTATGTTAATCTGCTCTTGTCTGCTAATGATTTAATTGATTACTTCTATCTGATGAGATTTAGCTTTTGTTAATGGGAGAAATCTTTTAGATAAAATCCCTTAATCCAAAAAAAATACTTTGAATGACAGGATTTTCTGATGTCTGTGGCAGATTCTCAATGGAGAGGATTTTGGAATTAGGCAGCATTTAAGAACTCTGTAATCACACTATGTAGGTGAACACTTAATCTGCCTACACATAAAGCCATCCTTGATTGAAAAGTTAATTTGGGGCATACATACATTAATACTACCAAAAGACTGTATGTACAAATCTTGTTTCATAGTACCTTAGAAATACTTATATGTGTGCTATGGTCAAAGAGGGCATGGTAAAAAAAATTAATAAACAAAATAATAATCTCATTTCTTCAATGTCGAAGTTCCTTCTCTTTTGCAAATTGAAAATAGTTTATGATTTGGTATTTGAAATTTTAGATATTTTCCTGACCAATGTAGAATTTTGCTTTGATTGACTTTGTAATAAGGGGAGAGGAGAGAAAGGTGAAACTAGAAGTATTTTTCTTTTGGCATTGGTTGAAGGGAGGGAAGGATCTAGGGTAAAAGAAATGAATCTTCATAAAAATTTTAAAAATAATTTAAAAGGGAAAAAAAGAAATTTGCTTGAGATCAAAAGGGGTTGAATGATTTAACTATTATAACATAAAGACCGTATATCATACTTTAACAGGTTTAACATGTATGAGACTGCCTGCCATCTAGGGGAAGGAAAGGAAAAGTTGGAACAGAAGTGAGTGCAAGAGACAATGTTGTAAAAATTATCCATGCTTATGTTCTGTCAATAAGAAGCTATAAAAAAAAAAAAAAATGAAGAAACTTGAGACTCATTAAAAAAAGAAGAAGAAGAAGAAGACGACGACGACAATATATCACAAGCAGAATTGAGCACACTTGGAGTCAGAAAGAGCTAAGTTGAAATTTGCTTCTGACATTGACCAATTGCAAAATCAGGATCAAATAGTTCAGGCTCTATCATTATCACTTTCTTCATCTGTAAAATGATTGTTGTTGAATGCCCTTCATTCTCAAAGATGATCATGACAGCAGGGAAGTGAAAATATGACAGGCAAGTGAATTGAATTTAAGTGAGGGAGGCAAAGCCTCATTTTCTCCTCCAGAACCCTTTAGGTCCAGTGGCCAATTAAAGATCAAGATGACTAAAGATGGCCCTGGATGCAGTGGGGTATCTTTGTCTTTTTTAAGCTAAGGTCTTTAACAGGTCTCTGTTTGACTGAGGCAATGCCCATTCAGTGATTAAGTCTGGGTAAGAAATGACCAGAGAATGGCCTTTTTTTTATCTAGTCATAAATAAACGAATAAACAAATGAATGAATAAATGAAAATCTAGAAGGGGAAGATCATTAGGATTTCTGGTCAAAACAACAATTGCCATTTACATTCACTCTGAGCCAATCAGGGTCAAAATAAAGACCAACTGAGATTGATCTAGGACTTTTGTTGGCCAATTACATAAAATTCAAATAATGCCAAGAAGATCAAATTCATAGAGATATTGCAAAATCCAAAGGAGATAATATGTGTAATGTAATCAGTATTAGTTATTATAATACTCTACTTCTCAGTAATATTTTCTATATCATGATAGTAATCAAATCCTGCTCCTAAGTCTTACTACCTATGTGATCTTGGAGAAATCATTAAACATTTCTAAGCCTCAGTTGCTTATCTTTAAAGTGAAGCATTAGACTAAGTGATCTTGGAGAACCCTTCCAGGTAGCACTATGATACATTGTGTAGGACTTTATATTTCACACCATGCTTTCATATAGGTACAGGTATTTCATATAGTCTCTCAATGACCCTGTGAAGTAGGCAGGGATGTTATCCACATATATATATATATATATATATATATATAGATATATATATATATATATATATATATATATTCAATTCTTCAAAATAGCTCATCTTCAAATAATCAGTGAGTGCTATTTTCCAGGTACTATGTTAAGAGTTGGTGATACAAAGAAAGACATCTCTAGTATAATTATCATTTTATATACAATATTACTTTATCATTCTGCTTGAGGTCTCTAAAGCATTTGATACTATTAAAGACACTCTCCTCTCAAAAAAAAAAATGTTGTTCCCATAACTTTAATTCATTTATATACTGTCACAAGGTGACCTGAACTAGCCAATGAAAAGGAATTCAAGGAAGTTGGAGACCATTGGTTTTCTCTGTGTCCTAGAAATCCCTGTTTCACATCAAGTCAACAAAAACAGAGATTCAGCCACAGTCTGAGGCAACATAATCATTTTTCCTCTTGAAAGGCTAGAGTAACCTGAGATCCTAAGGTTCTAGCTCAGTTTTTCCTCAGTTGTCCCTAAAGTAATTATGGCTAGGAGTACAAGGATGGGAAAGAGAGACAGAGACAGAGAGAGAGAATCAAAACTTTCTCCTATTTGACCTTGATGCCTCACTCAGGTTATTGAAAGATGGGAAATGGAAGAAGACAGCATTTTTATTTAATGGTAGTTCTGTGTGCTTCACTCTCCCCAGAGGTATATGTGACAGTTACAATTGGGTCATGCTAGCTCTAGTCCATTATATAACAGAGAGAGGATGAATGTACTTGTCTCTTTATTTTCAGCTTATTTTGATAGCCCAGGTCCCTACCTCAGTCTTGAATACTGTGTGGGTGGAAAGAAGCAGCATGATTATGTTTGTAATTTTTTTCCTCCCTTGACATACAGGAAGGAGCCGACAGTGTAGTCTGATGGAACCAGGAGGAAGTAACTCTTCCTTCCCCCACCCTTCATTGCTCTCTTCCATGTCTTCTGTTGGAACTAATGGTCTTCAGAATATCCAGGAACTTTCTAAAGCAACATTCATTATAAGAAGGAGGAACTGGAGTGAAGAATAAAAAACTGCTAGTATTCTACTTCTCCATTCTGCTTCTCCATCTTCCTTTTCCCTCCTCCCCTATATCACTCTATATGATAATAGCAAGAATCAGCTTTTTTTATATGACCCTGAGAGTTAATTTTATTTGTTTTTTTTTTAATACTAGTGTGAGACTGAAACTAAATCATTCTGGACTCACTAAATTTCTTTCATTAAAGACATCAATTAATCAAGAAGGGAAATGGAATCATATATTTGGAGCCACAAAGATACAAAAGGACCTGGGAAGTCATCTAGTCTAAACTTTCACTTTAAAAATGAGGAAACTGAGACACAGAGAAGAGAAGCCACTTAGTCAAGTATTATATACATATTTAGTGGTAGAACTGGCAATCAAACTCCAATCCTCTGATATCAAATTCATCATTCTCCCTACTCTGACATACTGTCTCTGACATATTGTTCTCTGACCTATCATAATTTTAAATCTTTCACATAGAATTCAAGAAACACCACAATCTAGCCTCACTTTACCAATTTATCCTACCTTTCACAACTTTTTGACCATAATTTTCCATACTAATCAGACAGGTCTTCCCAACCCAGCAGGCTTCTTCTCATCTTTTGATCACTGAACTAATCTATAATCTCTTTCTCTCCTAGTTCTCCAAATGTACTTGTTGTTCAAGAACCAGTTCAAATCCCATTTCCTCCTAAATAACTTTGCCCCATCCCAAATTTCCTTCTTTCTGAAGCTTCAATTTACCATTCAGGAGATTCCTTTGGTACTTCAAGGACTCATGATTTCATTAATGTTAATGTCACTTCTGCTGACACAAATTATAACCTTTTACGAAGTTGATATCTCATTTTCCCTATTTCCTGTATCCATACAGATCATTATCCTATGGCCAACCTGGTGGTAATCCTTTTAAATTTAGCTAGACCAGTTCACAGGGATTAGATAGAGTATCTCATCAGAGCCATTTTTGAAGTTTTCTGTCTAGTTGTACTTTTCAGAGTTTGTGCTCTAGGGGTAAAACCTGTGAAAACTTGGTCACCTCTGTGCATGATGAAGCATCAGAGTGGGATTTCAATAGAGAAACAAATCCCTTAGTTATATATAAGATTGAGATAATGTTATCATAATTATACAATGAATTATATGATTCATTAGGGGAGGAGAGAGAAAAGCAGGAGGATGCAACCTTGTGATTTTATTATCTTAGAAAACTCCCAATGAGGAAACTGTCTCTATCAACTTTGACTGGAGCTGTTTTATAACTTTTCACTTTAACCTTGCTTGGAACAGAGAGAGGGGGTGGGGAGAGACAAAGACAGAGATACAGAGAAAAATTTGCTCATGTGTTATAGATGTGGGTCTCAAATCCACATCTTTTATCTTTGAAACTTCCTTGCTAGGCAACAAGTCACGCTACCCTAATATGCTTTCATGTTACATTATAAGTTACCCTTTGACTCTATGCTGCATTGTATTTATACCCTGATTATTTTGTGGATAAAGTTAGTGACCTTGAAAGAGAGACTCAAAGGAAATCTAGACTTTGAGTCTAGATTAAATTAAACTATAGACAGAAAATGTCTATGAAACTCAGAACCAGAAAACCATGACTCTAGTACCCAGCCACTCTAAAGTGTGATTTTAAGTAAGTCATTTTCCTCTCTGGGTCTGTTTCTTTGAAAAAATGAGAGATGATAATGTCCTTTTTGGCTCTGATATCTCCTGTGATAACTTAAACTAATCTCTTCAAACAAACAAAAAAATCTATAAATGCCATTTTCACAAAAACCTATTATTCTCTTTTCCCTCAAATTAGTTTCATTTGACAAACATTTATTAAGTCCCTACTATGTGCAAGACCTAGTGCTAAAACCTTCTATAGAATCCTGCTAATTCACCATCATTTATACAGATGGAGTAATGGAGCCAAGACAAAGTGAGGGTCATTTTTGGTTTGTCTGTGTTTCATGGGCTATCATGGCCAATCTGTTACTTGGTAGTTCTAATAGCTGCCTAAATCTATTACTTGGACTTGATCAGTCAATAAGTAATTATTATGTACCTACTTTCACACACCAGGCACTGTGCTAGGTATTGGGGTTATTGAGATAAAAGTGATAATCTCAGCTCTCAAAGAACTGATGTTGTTTTGAAGGTGATAACCCCCCATATATATATATATATATATAATTCTCTTTTCCCTCAAATTAGTTTCATTTGACAAACATTAAGTCCTTACTATGTGCGAGACCTATTGCTAAAACCTTATATATAATCCTGTTAATTCACCATCATTTTGAAAATATACATACATATATATGTATATGTATATGTACACATACAAATGTACATAAAGATTACATATATACAAATGTACATAAATAAAGATAAAATAGCTTGATGGACAGAGATAGCTGCAAGGAACAGGAAAAGCCTCACATACCAGGTAAAATTTGAGTTGAGCTTTGAAGGCAATGTGGAGTAAGGAGGAGATGAGCCCATTCAAAGACTTAGAAACTGAAGATAGTGTTATATGAGAAAAATATCAAGGAAGTCAATTTGGTTAGATTGTAGAGTGTGTGATGGAGAGTGATATCCAATAGACTGTGTTGGAAATCATTGCAACAGAGCTTGTACTGTGTTTGGTATAGCACACCAGAGGCACCAGAGTTAGGTTTTGAAACAGGGCTTTGTAGAGATGGTGCTGGAGATACAAAGATTTCAATACTATCCCCACTCCTAGGGGTCTTACATTCTACTGTTGTGTTTACCTGGGCAGAATCACTGAGCTGCTTTCAGCCTTAGTTTGAACAACTGTCAAAGAGAGATAACATCTACTTCACAGAGCTGTAATGATCAAATGAGATAAATATGTAAAGTGCTTTGCATATTTCAGTTATTATTACGATTTGGCAAATCAAGCATGGACACAAATAAAACCTAGTGAGAAGTATAGTGCCATCGTACCATTAAAGCATTAATCAGAATTGTAACTTGGGCTTGAAAGAGTTAATCTCTCCTTACAACAATGGTTATAGACCTCAGATATTTTTAACCTGTGTTCAAAGAACTGAACAAAACCTTTTTTATCTTCCAAAAGCAATGGGCTCTGATATAATCTTTCAAAAAGAAAATCTTTGCTTTGTGACATTTCATCTCATTCTAATGTCTTTTGACTTCTTGGTTTCCCATAGAAGGAAAAATCTATTCTAATGTATATACCCCTATTCTCTGGTGCGTATTATTCTGTTTTTCCTTGAATTTTAAAAATATTTTCCCTTTAAAGTGACTGTTGCATTTCAGAAAGGCACCAAACACTCATAAAGGTTATGATAATAATTTCATCTGTGCATCAGACAAGTGTCGAACAAAAGGCCAAGGGCGAATGTGGTTTGTGTTCTCTGAAATCACTAGTAAACTCACAGCCATGCAACATAAATTGAAAATAATTTGGACTATGGAGACAGACCATTTGGGTGATTTGGGGTAAAAGAAAAGAAATTGGGGACTGTTTCTGAAAAAGTCTACTGTAAATTATAATAACATTAAACTCCAAACCATCCAAAACTTGGGTCTATGAATTTTTTAAAAAATTATTTTAGTCTCACTTAAAATTCATATCTCAGACATATTCTCTAATGCTGATTCTTGGCTTCTAAGGCATACTCCTGATATCAACTGCTATTCCTCAAAGTGGGGCTAATGAATGACTAATTTGTAAATTTAAACTCATGGGATTATAGATCTAGAGATAAAAAAACCTTAATTATCATATAGTCCAACTCTGTCATTTAACAAATAAGGGAACTGAGGTCCAGAAAAATAGGATGGACATCTTTAAAGGTATAAGTAAGGAATAGAGGCCAAGGAAAAGAAAGGATGGTGCCATAAGGAGAGGAATGCAGGCTCAAACAGAGAGGTACTCACCTTGACTCTGACATCAGGTGGTTTCCTATTTTAACTTTTATATTTCCTAACTAGGTGTTTAGCTATTTCTAAGGTGCTAAGGGACTGCAATTATTTTAAATGCCCTCTAAATCTGGCAGCCTGGACAAAGCTTGGTCACCTTGTCCTAGTTACAGATATATAAGGAATAATCTCTTTTCAGTATCAACCATCAAAAAGGTTCAGGCAAAAAGGGAAAATTATTTCTCACTAGATGTGTATGTAGAGAATTAGTCATCCAGAAAACCCAAGTTCAACTTCCTAAATAAATCCACAAAACCAAAATGACATGCACTTTTTTATATAAAAGGATAAATAGAGCATTTTATTAACACTTTTTGCAGCAACAAAGATGACAGTTCACATCTTGTCATTCAACACAGCAAAAGCTATGACCACATTTTACATCACTTTGAGGCACAAAGCAAAAGATTATCTGATTTTTCCCTTAGGGTCAAGAAGGGTTTGCATTTTTAAAACAATCTTCAAGTTTTATATTTGCAGTAGCAAGGCCTCCAGTCACTAGCACAATACAATGAACAGATAAAAAATCCAGAATGGACAATTACATACAGACACACCCACACACACACATACACATACACACACACACACTGATAATCATTGGATTTGAGTTGGGAATACAATGTCCTTAACATTTTGGAACGTTAGGAAATGATTTGGTGTTCACTTTGTTTTTCTGATCATTCCAGCCATCCAAAATATCTACAATAAGCAAAATGAAGATAATAATATACAGACGGAAGGATGATGCCCATTGTAATGCATTGCACTTATTGCTTGGTACACAAATGTTGCAATTCTTGTTGAATTACTGTAGGAAGTGCCAACGGGCTGTCTCTTCCTGGTGCTAAAATTCTACAACTTTATGAAAGTAGAAATTGCAATCTCCCAAACCCAACAGAAATTGTATGCCGCTTTTGGTATATGTGAGGATTGTTGCTTTTACTTTTGTGTGCGTATGTGTAGATATAGACATATATGTATATAGATATAATCATATTATTTATTGCCCTCTATTTTAAAGACAAATACATTTTAAAATGGGACTTGTAAAGTAACAAAAATTGTCTATTAAGTTTATATTTTTATATTCTATAGAGATTTGTGGCACGAGTCTAATACAGTATGGAAATCATGAAGGGAGGAATGTCTAAATTGTTTTCTATTTTCTTTATCATTAAAATGATCTTTTAAGGAATATAGCTCCATAATAAATTTCTTATTAGACTCTTAAAGGGATATATGTCTTTTCTAATGAGTTTTTACAACCAGTACAAAGTTGTAATAAAAATACACTGAAGTCTATTTTTTTCTTTGAAAAAGTCATCAGACATGCTGCATGAAAATTCAGATTTTTAAAATGTAAAGTATTTTATACTGTCAGGTAAATGAATGGAAGAACTTGAAGCATACCCCTCACTCTGCAAGATTTCAAGCATGAAAAGGAAAAATTTTCTTTTCATGCTGGAAACTCTAGCATTCAATATAAACTACTCTCGGATATTCCTCTCTGTTTTACCAAATAGCTTGCAACAAAAAATTTTTTTTTTATCAGACCTATGATTTCATTGATGTAAGGGAACTCCCAGCACAGAAACTCCCTCCACCAAAGTAGATCAGTATCTCTGCTGTAAATTTTAGTCTTGAGAGTTGTCTGGAGCCATTAAGAGGTTAAGGGATTTGCCCAGGGTCACATAGCCAGCACAGGTCACAAGATTTGAACCATGATTTTGCTGACTGGAAGACAAGTCCTCTTCCCTCAACATTGATGTCCTCAACATATAATCACAACTCTACAGAATTCTCTATTGCCTATTCAGCATACTTCTGGGGGTTGCCAGAAATCAAAAGTCTTCACCTCACAGCCAGCAGGCACTGCCTCCTTCTGACTGAATAAATATGAATTCTTTAACACAAAGTCCTGTTGATATATCTATTTTCCATATAGTGTAGCAAATATATAAGTGCATTTTTCATGATCAAGTAGCTTTGGCTTTTTCACCAGAGTATTTGATGTGCCATGTGCCAACCCAGATAGTTGTGCTTTCATCATTGATTATGAGTTTGAGCTCTTGTGGCTATAGAAGAAACTAGTTGCCTCTATAGTTTTGATCAGGAAATGTGTAGTGCAGAAATGGCTGGACCTGAATGGAAGTGATGCCATGTCTCAATGGGGACAGATTGTACTTGAACAAATAGTCACTTGATGGGATTGATTTTTTTTTTTTTGTTTTTTTTTTAAGTTGTTTTTGTATTTTTTTTTTGTACAGCAAGACCTGTCGTTTTGTTAAGTGTCAACATGTTTACACCACATTTCTTGTGCAAACAATCACGATGGATTTAATCACAAACACTACAAAATAGATTCAATGATTAGCTCTGTTAAGAATAATCTTCTCTTTCCTTATAGATGTATGAGTCTTGTACCTCTTCTTGTACAAATTCTTCTTTCTTCTCCCACCCATTAGGCCAACCGCCATTGGCCTGTGTCGTTGACCCATACGACTTTGTGGTGCCATAATTTACGTAATTTTGAGTAATGTCTCCTGTTTCTTCATCAAGTTCATCTTCATGAATAAAGCCACACTTTTCTTCACTGGTCTCTTCAGGATCTGCCCATGGTTGTTTCTCACCCGAAGCAAAGATTCCATAAAATATAACCCCACCATAGTGCACTAAGGCTGCAATCAAAAAGACATACTGCCATTCTTCTCGGGACTGCAATAAAAATAAGCAATGTGAGATGAACCTTTCAAGACTCAATGTCTTCATTTAAATATTCAAATTTTATAGAAATTTCCTATAGAGATATAAAACATAGATTCATATTTTTATGAATAAGAAGAGCATCTTTTTCATAAAAAAAGCCATTTTCTGGTATTTACACACATATATTGTATCTAGGTAATACTGTAACACATGTAAAATGTATGGGTTTGCCTGTCATGGGGGGGAGGGAGTGGAGGGAGAGGGAGGGATAATTTGGAAAAATGAATATAAGGGATAATATTATAAAAAAAATTCTAAAATTAAAAAAAAGTTTCAAAAAAAACCCCAAAAAAACAAAAAAACAAAACAAAAAAAAAGCCATTTTCTACCAATCGATGGCCAACATTGTTATAAATAATATATCTCCAGCATGAGTGTTTTCATTTTTGAAAATTATACTTGTTCTGAAATAAAAGGCAACGAATATCTATGACTTGCCTTAAGATAAAAATGATTTCTCTTTGAAAGTCTGAGAGTTCTGATTATAATTGAATTAAAAGACATAGAGGAAAACACTTGGAGCATTGGATGCATTTTCAATGGAGAATTTGTGCAAATATATGAATGAGAATTATACAGCAGAAGAAGTCTTGCCTGGATTATGGTCTGCATGAGTGAGAAAACCTGCACTGATCCAAGAATCACAGGACCTGAGAAACCATGTAGCCTAATCTGTACCTGAACTAGAATCCCCTCTACATCTCACATCACAAGGGGTCATTAAGCACAATCATGGATCAACTGAGAGCTTATAGTCTTATGAGTCCTAGACTTAAAGTTGGAAACATCTAAGAGGCCATCTAGTTCAAGCCGTTAATTTTTGCATATGAGGAAATAAAAACCTGGGGAATTTAAATGACTTGACCAAGGTAATACAGACAGGAATCAAAATTTGAATGCAGGACTTCTAACCCCAGAGCCAGTATTTAAAGTACATAATATATAATTTGAACTCCCTCTTTTTTCCATTGAATTTATTTATTTTTTCTTGTCTTGTCTTTAAGTTTTAAGTTGAAAGATTAGCACTTTGCTCTACTTGATCTCAGAGAGAAGAAGTGGTTAACAACAAGTAGACATTACTTTATGATAGATTTATAATTGACAGGCAGAAAAACTTCCTTAGGAGGCTAGCCAACCAAAAATACCAATGGAGACAGTGAACCTCTACAACATTGTGTTTAAGATAGATGGTCACTTGTCAGACATCTTATAGCAGAGGTTCCTGCTTTAGGCAAGAATTTTATTAAATAATACCTAAAGCACTTTTTAATTCTGTAATTGTACGAATTGAAAAGAATGGCTGCAATCAACATCAAGAAAATATTAGGGAGCAATATTATCAGAGATTTGCAAAATAAAATCCCACTCCACCCCACTCCATAAATATTTTGCAGCAGTTAAACTTGTTCTGCAATCTGGCTTCTACACCCAAAGACATTTGAGAGATGTTAAGAAGAATGTCTTGTAGTGTCCAATGAGATGATCTATCTCTAACCTTTAAGGAAGTCAACAGCTCTTTGTTTGGAGACATGGAACAATAACAGAAGCAATGAACAGAATGTGAGCTCTTTGCTCTTTAAAATGTGAACACATGCTTCACTTTGACTACCTACCTTGTTCTTCGTCATTGCACCAACAATGATAGGGCAAACCATTCCAGACAATGTGCCAACACCATTTGAAATTCCCATTAATATGCTGGCATATCTTGGTGCAATATCTAAGTGGTTGACGTTGAATCCTGGAACAAACACCCAGATTTTCATTCATGAGGTTGTAATACCACACATCTTGATTAAATAAATTAAATAGCAAGTTGAAATTGTTGAAAAATTGAGTGATTTTCTATGGCTTAAGGGAAAAGATTACCAAAACAGAGCCTAGAGAAAAAGATTGCCAAATATACACACACACAAACACACAAATCTTCTATTCACTGAAAACATTTAAAAAAAACTTTTCTGAAAATAATAGTTTGAAATAAGGGAAGAAGAAATCTAATTAATTTAGGGCTAAGTTCCTCTTTTGTGAGATAGTAGACTTCTAATATGACATCCTCTTAAATATTGCTAGATAATCTCAACTTCCCTGCCCCTTCCCTATGATTTTCCCCTTGTACTTCATTTAATTTAATAAATATATTGAAGTACATATTATGTACAAGGCTCTGTGTCAGGTATTAAGGATATAGAAGACCAAAAAAAAATTCTCCCTTCAATTGTGCTTCTTAAATTTCATTGGAGGACCTTCTATTCAATTTTCAATACAATTCTGCTTAGAAAGGGGAATTGTCCATAGCTAGAATTAAACCTTATTTCCCTTAATTGTGGCTGGATAACTGAATGGAAAATCACTTTGTCAACTACCAATTCCTGTAAAATTCTTTCACAATCAGTGCCTACTTCATTTATACAACTTTATTTCCTATGCCTTCCCAAACATGCTTCGTTAGAGCTCAGTCACTAAATTTGTTTCTCTTCTAGTACCTTTGCCTAGTTCAGTTACAATTCGGTCTACCTAGGATGCCCTCTTCTACCTTCATCACCAATTCAAATTCCGCATCATCTGGCAAGATTCATCAGGCTTCTCCCTTCCCTTCCTCAATGGATTGGTAACTTAGTTCCAACCTACTAACCTCTACATTCAAATCAATTGTCCCCTTATCCTATTGGCAGTCATGAATGGCCAAACCCTACCTTGGATTATTATCACCACCCACCTCATCCACCATCTTTCTCCTTTTCAACGTAATGATAAATAGTGGAGAAAGTCAAGAGACTGAACTAGCTAGGAATATTACAAATTTGGTTACATAATCTCAACTGGTCCTTCATGCTGTAAAATAATACTTTTGCATTCATCTAGTGGATTCATTCTCCTATGAGCTTATTCCAACGTTTCGTCCCTTTTCAAGTCATCAACAGGACCCCTCCCCAATCTTTTCACCTCAATTCACTGAAAAAAAAATTGAGGTTATTTAAAGAAAAGCATTCTTTTCTTTTCATTTCATGGCACTCAGATGTCTTTCATTACTATCTCCCTCTTCACTCATATCTCACATGAAAACATAAATGATCCTTCTCCTAATCAAATTCTTCTACACCCATTATTTGGCCATATCTTATCCTATCTGTTCTTTCAGTTTTTCTTCTCTACCATCTTTACTCTCTAATCTTTAATTCCTGCTCTAACACTAGGTCCTTCTCTGCTACATACAAGTTTACTTATATTTCTCCCATCCTTAAAAAAAAAAAAAAAAAAAAAAAGCTTCCTTAAATATCTCCATTATTATTTTATTTTTCCTCCCCTTCATGACTTAACTCCTTGAGAAAGCTATTTACACTCACTCTTTCCATTTCTTCTCCTCTAATTTGATTCTAACCCCTCTGCAATAAACCTGCAAACCTTATCATTCAGCTGAAAATGCTATCTCCAAAGTCATGAATGATCTTTTAATCAACTAATCTAATGGCTTTTCCTCAATCATCCTTCTTGATTTCTCTGTGGTCTTCGATGCTGTTCTTCAACATTTTGTCCTAGATGCTAGCTCTTTCTCAGTTTTTACTTCTCCTGCTTCTATTCTTTCATTTAGCTTTTTAAGTCTTTTATAATTTAACCCCTTTCTATCTTTCCACATATTCTGCAATCCAATGACACTGGCTTTATTCCTGTTTCTTACCCATGAATATTCACCTCCCAATTCTGCCTTTTCATTACAGCCTTGAAAATAAATTTCACTATTGAAAAAAAAACAAAAAACAAAAAAAAACTAAATTTGTACCTTACCTGATATAGCAAAGCCACTGAAGCCTACTGCAAGCACTAAGAAGGATATAGCTACTCCCCGGGTGTGAGAATAGCCTACGACCAAGAGCAGTGTGGCTTCCATGCCAAAACCTTAAGAAGCAAACAGAGAAGAAGAACTTAATCAAAATTCAAGGATATTTCACAGGAGCATCAATAAGATCTGAAGAACAAGTCATTTAATATGATCTCCTACAGGTTGTTCACCAATTTTCCAACTCTGAAATGATGTCTGGAAAGGACAAAGCTAATTCTAAGCATAATGTCAGTAGATACCAGAGAGCAATTTTAGTCTTCTCTAATATTTAGAAAGCAGTGAATTTTAATGAATATAAATTATCTTAATCTGAGGGAAAGAGATGAACCCAAAGTATTCTTCTTTTGAGAGCCATGGAAAATTTCTGTATATTACTGAATTTGACGTTTCCAGGATGGATTGTCCGAGAGCTAGTACCAATCTCTATGTAGTTATAATATAATATTTTTCTCAGAATGATGATGTAATTTAATGGTGCATATTCACATCTTCCTTTGCATGAGGCTCTTGAGGCAGAGGACTTCAGTCCAAATCTCAGCTCTGATGCATATGTGCTCTTGGGCAAGTCACTTAACTAATTTGGGTTAAGTAAAATGGAAGGTAAAATAAACAGCTGGATCTGAATATTTCTTAATATTTAGGATGAATGAACACACTCCATTTATGAAAAGATAGCCTCAGTGGAACAAAAACAGGGGATTGCTCAATACATTGACTTACCTCCACAGTTCATAATCTTCCTCACTGTAGTAGTTGAAAGAATCTGCCGGCTTCTTAGAAAATCAGCAATTTGACCTCCAATTGGCACAATGATAGTCATCACTAAGTGAGGTACAGCAGATAACATTCCCACCTGATGGAAAACAAATGGAGGTTGGAGTGGAAATAGATATTAATTACTTAACATAAAGGTCTGATGGCCCCATATCTTGGCTTCTTCATGGTTTGTATATGAAGAATGGGTGATGAAATAACCTTTTGAAAAAAATTATGTCCATTTGGACATTGGACATGATGTACATGTCCAAAAACTTGTTTGACCTCCTAGAATAAGTAATAATTTGTATTGAGTTAGGATTTGCATTGAGTTAGTTGTATTGAGAAGAGATAGATTATTGGTTCTGTTCCTCACTTCAGCCTTTATAATCACCATTGCTGTGATCCATCTTTTGGGTGGATTTACTCTCAGAATCATGATTGGGATTTATTGAGATCATAACTACAGTTCTGAACTTGGCCAAAAATCTTGAAGATAATAAGAGACATGAATGCCAAGAAGAAATCTGTTAGCTCTTAATGCCAATCCCAAAAAATGTCTTTGGATATTTTGATGAAAATCTGGAGAGGGTAGCCATTTCCTTTTAAACAAATGGCTTCTACTTTTAGTCTCCAAGAGTGAACAATTTTCTTTACCTTAAACTACACTGAAGCTTTCCTTGAGATAAAATGCAACTGAAAAACCTAAATAAACTTTCCCTACTAATTTTGAATACCTCCCCATGACTCTTCTGATCTGTTATCTGCTTGTATCTTTGTTAATTTATAGAGCTAGGGAATCACTTGAGGACACTGAGAGGTGCTTTTCCACTGCCACATAGCTAAGATACCTAAGGTAGGATATGAATATATGTCTTCCTAGCTTCCACTCTACTTCTATGCACTACAATATGTATCTATACCAAAAAGAGAAAATTTTTACAATTTGGTTGGTAAATTGGAGGATCTCTAAACCAATTCTATAAATCACTTTAGAATATCATAGAAATAACGGAATCTAAGAGTTGATGGGTCATTGCCAAATTTATGAAAAATACACATCTAATCCAAATATACACCTAACCCAACATCTTAATTTTATAGATGGCATTGAGATTCAGGGAGAATCTTAACCAAGGTCATTGATTGATTTAGTGGCAAAGTCATAACTGGACATTGAATCTCATAGTTCTACCCAGTGTTTTTTCTACTATAAATAATAATAAATATTTATATTATATTCTAAAGATTATAAGAATTTTATATACATTATTCAATTTTTTTTCCTTTTGCCTCATAAGGTAAGTTTTACTATTATAAATTATCTCATTTTACAGATGTTAGTAATGATAGCAAACATTTATACAGTATTTTAAAATTTGCAAACCACTTTACATATATTATCCCATTTAATCTTCTCAAAATTCTGCAAGGTTAATAAGTAGAGCCCTGGACTTCAACCTAGGTAGAGCTGAATTCAAAACACACCTTAGATACTCACTAGATGTGTGATCCTAAGCAAATCACCTCAACTGCAAAATGAGAATAATACCAGCACCTACCATGCAGGGCTATGTAAGGATGAAATGAAATGTATTTCTAAAAATACTTAGCACAGTACTTGGTACATAGCAGATGCGACATAAATACTTATTTTCTCTTTCCCTCCTTTCTTTGTATCCCAAGGATTTTGCACAATGATATCTAATAAGTGCTGAATAAATGTCTCTTGATTAACTGAGTAACAATATACCTGACTGCCTCAACAAAAGCCTTATATGCTCAAATTCATTTTATAAATATGTATTGTGAATACATGTATGAATGCCTCAGAAGGAAGTGAACTAGATTCTGAATAGCCATATTGCTTTACTTCAACAAGATTAAAATACTCTAATTGGATTCTAAGATGTATGTTTCTCATAAGTTTGGTAATGGTGATCCAGTGGGAATAAGTACATTGCCCAGAAAATTCTTCCTTCAGATGAATTATCCTGTGTCTTTTTCAGAATTGTGTTTCCAGGGACATTTTACAAAAAAAAATCAATACTCATGTCACATAGTCAATATTATAATATATTGACCTCCTGCTTTTAAGTCTAATGGTGAAATGTCAATCCTATGCTGTCTATATATTTTAACATGAGGAGATTTGTTTGCAAATTCCAAATATCTATAATTTCCAATATCCATAGAAAGATTCTTAATCATTTCTGTCACAGTTTAGCACAATTTTCTCCTAGGAGAATGAGGTTCCTCAACATTAGAACTTCTTTCTGGGAACTCCTCCCTCCCTCACCATAAAAATGTTTCTTTTATAAAGAAGGCTAATAGTTCTGTTAAACATGTAAGTTTTCAGGAATGGATACTTTTGAAGAAGTCTGGTAGAAGATTCCATCCAGATTGGTTCTTAGAAAAGCCATCAGAAGTAGGCTTATGATTTTTTGGTCTATTAAGGGGAAATTCTGAATTAGAATAATGAGATTTATTCTAGCCACTAGTCTATGTGATTTTTTTTTAACCTTTCAGGTCCTCAGTCTCCTCAGCTGTCATGATTCAGCGTTATATAATCTTCTAAGGTTCATAAAACCCTCCTGTTGTAAGTGCCAGAATATCATTATCCCCATTTCCTTAGCTAAAGAAACTGAGGATTACATAGTGAAGGGAAGGGACAAGCATTGATTAATTGCTTCATGAATGCTAGGTTCTTGACACATCATTTCATTTGCTCCTCACAACAGCCCTGTTACTGTCCACATTTCATAGTTGAGGAAACTAAGACAGACGGAGGTTATGTAATTTGTCTGGTGGTTACTCAGTTAGTGACTGTCTAAGGCCACATTTAAACTCAGGTTTTCCTAGTTCCAAGCCCAGAACTTTATCCACAGTACCACCTAGATAGGTCCAAAGTTAAATTCAAACTCAGGGCTAATAACTGACAGTTCTAAAACTCTATCCACTATACTACATTTACATATACATACAGATTTAAAAAAAGGAATATATTAAACTAAATGATATAGGTAATGTTACAGATAAACAATGGGAATGGAATCAAGAAGACCTGCATTCAAATTATGCCTCCAAAGGTGTGTTTTATGATCTGGGGAAGTCACTTTACATTTATTTCCCTCAGTTTTATTAACTGAAAAACAGGAGTTATAATAGCACCTATATCACACAATTCACATTGTAAAGCTCAAATGATATAATATTTGTAAAAAAACAAACAACAAAAAAAAGAGCTTTGCAAAGTGCCTGGCACATAGTAGATTCAACATGTATTTATTCCCTTCTCCTATCACCTATCACTATGACTCTGGGCAAGTTACTAAACTTGTCTGAACATCAATTTCTTTCTTTATTAATAAAAATGTTGGAATCAAGGACCTTTATGGTACCCTCCAAATCCAAATCTATGATCCTGGAACTTTTAAAGTCTTTTTTTAGGTCTAAAATGCTGATTTAACTTGGGAATATGTCCAGACTTCTAAATAGCTACTCTAGGGTCTATTTATTGGCCTTTGTTTTATCTCAGAAACAGATATGTCAAACCATTGTATATCTTCATCCATTCACATTTGGTTATATAATATCTTCTTAATTTTTTTAATTAATTTTTTTCCCTGAGGCAATTGAGGTTAAGTGACTTGCCCAGGGTCACACAACCAGGAAGTGTTAAGTGTCTGAGATTAGATTTGAACTCAGGTCCTTCTGACTTCAGGGCTGGTGCTCTATCCACTGTGCTACCTAGCTGCCCCTACACAATATCTTTTAAGAATGAAGTTTGTTTGACCCAACAGTATATTGGAATGGCTTTCATTTTGCTTAATTGACTTTTTTCTCCACTAAATAAACCATTTCTTTTAGCATCATGTAGACTTAGCCTTTGGGTGCTTTAGATAGGGGTCTCTTGAATCTTAAGAACATTAAACTCCTGTTTTCTCATCGATTTCCCTTTCACCACTTCTGCTATTTCATGCCCAATTACTGGTATTCATTTGTCATAAAACCAATGCCCATTACCTTATTGCCATAGCAATGATATTATAGTTTATCACAGGTTTTACAATAACAATCTAAATTTATTTCCTATATTTAGCTCATCAGTTGTTAATACACCCATTACGGAGGATGAGAATTCATGACTCAGTCATTTCTACTACTTTGAGTCACATTTCTAATCCAATCAATCTATCCTGTGGCAGGATCTGGCAGGTTGCCCAGAAGCAAAGAATGTTAGCCAAGCATTGAAAGTCTTTCTCCACTAAAAGTTAGAAGGAAAGGAAATGGGTCCTCTTACTGATTGTGTATGGGTGGCTAGATCCTGTAACCTGACCTGTCACATCTATTTCTCTATTAACCTTTGTCCCTCATCTATGGATCAACAGACCTCAGATAGTGTCAAAATGATGTTTCTATGAGACATTCTTAGACCATTTTAGACCACATACAAAATTTTCTGTTAATCAGACTGCTGAAATTTGAGAGAATTTATATTATGTTAGGAAAACTAAGATAAAAATTAAGTCATTCAACTGATTGTATTATGTAATCACAAAGTCTGGTTTATTTCTTTATGCTAAATTGATGAACCAAAGATACAAAGCTCATTGTTTAATCCCAGAATCTTAAATTAAAATTGGAGAGTTAGATAATTCAGTTAGAGAGGACCTCAGAAGCTATGTACTCTAAGTCATACCTGAAAAAGAATATACCCACACCCCCACACACAATATACCAACAAGAGGTCATCCAATCTTTTCTTGAAGATTTCCCATGAGGAAGAATCTAATACTTCTTGAGATTGCCCAGCCCACTTTGGGATAGATGTACTTATTAGGAAATATTTCAGGCCATCATGCAGCTGGGCTCTTTGCAACTTTCATATCTTAGTTCTAATGCTACCCTCTAGAAATAAACAAAATTAGAGTCAATCCACTTCTCTATGACAACTCTTCAAATACTTGAAGGTAGCTATGTTCTCCCCTGAAGTCAACTCTTCCCTAGACTAAAGATTCCTAACTCCTTTACCTAATTTTTATCTACAATGAACTTGATAATGACACCTTTAGCCATTCTGGCTGCCTTCTCTGGACAGTCCAGGAATTGTCGATATCTTTCCTGAAATTTAATGGTCCAAACTGAAAACAATATTCCTGATGTGGGCTTACTAAAACAAAGGATCAATCAAAAAGAACATAGAGATATATCATTTGATTTATCATAAAGATTTAATCAAATAAAAAAGTAATATTGATTTTTCACATATTTTTTTTCTTGCTCAGGCCCTTTTAATTATATAGATTTCTATTTCCAGGAATGCATTAGCATTCCCATGTTTTCCCTTTTACCCAGATGGATAACTCCATCTCTATTCATAAGCTCTGTGTCAAACTCATCCTGGCTTATGAAAGTGGAGGGATTGGTTTTGAGCTGTCACAGCCCACAGTGCTCTCTAGAGTATTTGATACACTACAAAGAAAAGATGAGTACAATGGGATATAGCTCTCTTCCTTGGAAAGGAAAAAAATAGTTTCCTTAGAAACAGGAATTACCAAAGGGCTCGAAAAATAGCTGCTCCCTACCAAATTTTCTTTAGTCCATCACTTAAAAGAATTCTTTCATGTAGAGGTTTAGTACATATATTTGAAAGCTGTTATGTATGTAAGTAAGGACATAAAGAACAGGATGGGAACAAATGAAATAAAAATTATAAGGCCCTTAGTACAATATCTGGCACAAAGCAAGTGCTATATAAATGTTAGCTATTATGATCATCAAAAATGCTTTGTATAAATATATATATCAAAGTACATGCATACAACCGAACCTAGTGTTTCATAAAATTTCATTTAAAAATTTTGTGTTTCTATATAGCATGTATTTATTGAGGAAGCAAGTGGTTCAAAATTACTGAATCATTAGTTTAAAGAACTTCCAATTTGGAAATACCCCCTACCACAACAGATTGTCAACTCGCTTGTAGTTTATTGTCTCACAGAGTTTCTTGGGGGCACTGAGAGTTTAAAGTGACTTGATTATGGCCACATGGATAGTATGTGTCTGAGTCAGGACTTCAACCCATATCATCCTTACTCTAAGATGAGACCTTTATTTACCATGCTGTGCTACATACATGAATGTCCTAGGTTATTGTGAAAAGATATCCCATCCTGTTGTGTCCTATTCCACCTTATAGTATCCTACCTTATTTAATCTACTCTATATTACAGGGTATTTCAAGTACCTTGGAACCTATATACTGAACAGAGTTTGGGTAGATGGTCTAGATAGAAAAGAAAATAAGCAGATTTCTTGTTATTTTTTGAGATTATCCAGAAAAGGACATGAGTGATCAACATTTTCAAGTTCATGCCATCTATAGAAACCTTCTCAAAGTTTATATATAACTATTATGACAAAAACCTGGAACTTGCTTTTCATCTAAATAAAAATTAAAAACCAACCTCACCAAAATTGTATAAATAAAGAGAAGACCTCTTTACATACCTTGCTGATCTCAAATCCAAAGACCTCCTCGAAGTAAGCTGGTTGGCTGATAAGCAACAGGTAAAAGGTCCAGCTTCTGCAGAAGTTTGCAACAATAATTGCATAGACTGGCATAGATGTAAAAAATTTTCTCCATGGAGTCTTGAATTTCTGAAATCCCCCCAAAAGGAAAACTATTATTATCATTTAAACAATGCTTAGTTTTTTTAATGTTCTTTAAGCAATCTTCAGAATTGTTACCCCCAATTTTTAGATAAGGAAAGTGAGGCATTAAAATAAATAATTTAACCCTATTCAGACAACAGTACCTGTCAGAGCCACATTTAAATTCTCCTTCTCTGGTTATAGGGTCATTTCATGGCACATGGCACTGTTACCACACTGTTTGACACATCTGAACAAAGATTTGCTGGTAAATATTTTACAACCATCTTTCTATGGAAAAATTCATGCACACTTTTAAGTTCAATTTTCATTATTAATACCTTCCTAAGTCTATTCAATAGGTAAAACCATAAATCAAGATGTGATTTTTAACATTTGCCAATTTTCAGGGTGTAAATGATGAAAATTTAGCAATCAGCTTTCAAGAGCTAGTTTGAGCTGTCTCCAACACACTTCTGTTGATTATTGACCAGACTTTGGATAAGCCTTTCTGGAAATGACTCTGCTGTTTTGCATCTTCTCTAGCCCCATAGAGCATCATCTTGGGAGATAATAACTAAGACTCCCAACTGTTTCAAAGGTTCTAAAAGAGAGTCACAGAGACTTGGAGACAGGAGAAAACTGGGTTTAAATACTGCTTCTGAAGATGTCCTAACTGTAACACAGAACAATTCCCTTCACCTATCTCAGCCTCGTTTTCCTTATCTCTAATATAAAAATAGTCATATTTATAATCTCAATCTATTGAATGAGCTATTAGAAAATATGCTTTATATTATAAAGCTATATATACATAATATGATACAGCCCAGACCCAACTTCAAATTGTCCTTCAGATCAAAACCTTATGTAGTTTTACTTGGAAACCAGTTCAGCTTTTGGCAATAATTCAATTAAAATCAACATTAAAATGCCTACTGTGTATCAAATACTATTTAGGGATAAGATTAAAAATAACAACCAAAAAATGAGATATCTCACATCAAAGGTTTAAATTTTTCTAAGTAACTCAAAATGCATACATAATAATTACAAAATAATTTCAGAGTGTCACTAACTGTTGGGAATCAGGAAAAGCTTCTTGTTGCTGAAATTGTTTCAGCTGAGCCTTAAAGGAAGGAAGCTGGGGACCGCAATAAGGGAGGTGGGGAAGAAGACTACCCAAAAGGCATGAAAGTCAAAGATAGAATCTTGTATACCGAGAATAGCCTAGAGTTCGGGTTGGCAAGCATGTAAAATGCATGAAGGAGAATAATATGAAAGTAGTCTGGAAAGGTAGATTAGAAAAGTATTGCGAATGGTTTTAAATTCCTGAAAAAAAGTTGTGATTTGTTATAGAGGCAATAGCGGGCAAGGATGCTTCCTGAGAAGGGAAGTGACATGGTCATATCTATCACACCGGAATCAAAGATTTTCCTTTTATAGTAATTAATGCACCTTTTCATCACTTTAATATTTTTATTTGAGTTTAGAACTTTTATAAGGAATGTCACCAAATATATTATCAGAAAAGAAGGCAAACTAATTAGGAGGCAAGAATTAAGGAAAATTAGTGGATAGTTGATATGATATGTTGTCAAGACATTGGCATCTTGGGGGTGTCCAAAGACTTCAAAGAGGGTTCCAAGTTTTGTTACACAGTATACTTTGGATTGAATCATCCATACAACTAGAGAAGACTATGTGACATGCATGATTATGATCCTGTAAGCTCTTTAAATGCTTTCTAATACATTAAAATTGGATTGGAATACTGGGATGTTAAGACTAAAGGAGCACTTAAAGATTATTTACTCCAATTTTTAATAAAATAAAATTAAATTATGTTCAGGGTGCTATTAAGGACTAATGTCAATTACTAGATTCTAATGCTTCAGAAAGTAATCCTCAATATGTAGCATATAAAAGCATAAATAATGATTATATAACTATATTTTAATTAGCAAAGATTGATTATCTTTCCTTTCCACACTCCCATATCCAAAAAAAAGAAAAACAAAACACTTGTAACAAATATAGCAAAACAATTTCTCACATTGGTCAGAAATATATAGTTCATTTTGCATCTCAAAACCATCACCTGTTCATCAAGGTGTGAATAGACTGTTGTATCACTGGTACTCTATAAGTGTTTGTAGTCTACAATCATCAAATTTATATTGTAATATTTGGTAATTTAAATGGTTCAAACAAGGAGTTTGTCACTTGCTAAAATTAGTAAGTGCATTTTAAAACAAAATGCAAGTAACAGATTTTATAGTTTCATAAACAGTCATTTATTCATTGAGAATATTTATTGTTTGAAAATTTTAAATCAGGGATTTTCTGTTTTGAAATTAACCAGTGTGGTTAAGTTCAGTCAGATAATTGGTTTAGGAGGAGTGTCTAGACAAATCCCTCACTTGAACCTTCTCTAGAACTAGATTGCACTTTGATTCTCTGTCAAGGCATACATATTTCACTAAAATAGCATAAGGAACTCTTGAAGAGTTCCCAGAAGCTGCTTCAAAGATGACTATCAATTGAGAGTCAAGAATTAAAGTTCTTGTTGGGAGAAACCTACCCATTTATGTGTTTTAAGAGTAAAGGAAGGAGAAAATTCTAGGAAAAAATCCCAAAAGAGAATGGAGTAATTTTTTTTAATGATTGCAGAGGGAGTAGCTCCTCTGAGCAAGAGATCATTGTCCACCTGGCTTTCGGTCTTTAATCATCTTCATTTCTACTTATTAGGGCCATCAATTAGGCTTTCTCTATGACTTCTGATGCAGGCTCTTATCCCTTAATAAGAAGGCACAGTGCATATGTAATTCCATGAGACATACTCAGTCTATCAATTGGTGGCTCTCCTAACCACTCTTGATGCACCAATTATTGAAACTATGAAACGATGTAGTTTTGAACCATTTTCTATCTATAATCATATGACTAAAGTTTTATAGAGAATTATTAACCAAAGGGAAATTGAGTAAAAGAAACCCCAAAGTGAGAAGTTAAAAGCAAACCAGTTTTGATTCCAATGAATCAAGGGGAATTGGACTTTTTACAATAGTATTGAAAATTCAGAAAATTCATTTTCTTAAATATGGACTGAAAAAGAATATGGGAAAGAAAATAATAGCAGGCATATACACTATAATAAAGTCCTTACTTCCATTGCCCCTAAAAGATTGGCACTCTCTCCAATGCTTTCTTCTATGTACCTTCGTTCTTCATCTGTAATGGTCGGGTGCTTAGCAGGGCTCTCATAAGACACCAAAAGCCAAAACATATACCAGACCATTCCAAAGCTCCCTATTAAGAAGAAAAAGGCAGAAAATTGTACAATGAAGAAGAAATCTTTTAAAATATGGGCCCACATACAGAAGTTTCCACTCGTTTCGTATTATTGGCAATTAGTTCTTGTTTCATTAGCAATGTAAAGGACCTATGGATCCAAAAGGCTGGTTGTTTTAGCCAAGAATCCATTTTACTCTATGGCTCTGGCTCCTATCAGCATAGCAATCAGAGCATACCTCAGTGGAGGTGGGAATGGCACTGCAATTGCTCTCACCAATATATACATTCCACTGGGTAAGACAGTAGAGCTTGTATTAATAGACGTCAGTCACTCTGAGCATTCACGAATTGGTTTAAGCAGCACATAGAGTTGCAGATATTAATGGTATGCAGAGCGAATTACTGGCCATTGCACCTGGGAATTTAAGAAAGCATTACAGGTAGGCCCAATCCATCTTTACAAACCAAGACAATTCATTGGAAAGTGATAAATGGAAATAACCTGGTTGCTTTGCATTAGCTAAATGATTAACACTTTTCTTATCTGAATAAAATCTTTTAATAAATCAAAAATTCTAAACTGAATTCAATCAAAGCAAATTATTATATGGACATGACCTGTGTTATTTCTATATGACTTGCCTACTGGTAGAGCAAAAAAAAAAAAAAAAAAAAAAATTACAGAAATGAAAAGTAAAAAAAAATTAACATTCAGAGAAAGAGACAGAGAGAGACAAAGACAGAGACAGAGAGAGAGAGAGATACAAAGAGAGAGAGAGAGAGAGAGAGAGAGAGAGAGAGAGAGAGAGAGAGAGAGAGAGAGAGAGAGAGAGAGAAGAAGGGGAGTGTGTGTGTGTGTGTGTGTGTGTGTGTGTGTGTGTGTATGTGTGTGTGTGTGTGTTTTGGAGGAAAGAGTTCTTTTAATTTCTATTTATCTAAAATTTAGAAATATCACTTTCATAGGCTGTTTTTGGTGATGGTTGGTGGCTGGGGGATTTTGGATTTGTGATTTCATTGATGTATGTGGAACCACCTTCCACACATACTCTCAGCAAATGATAGATAGTCTCAGAGAATTGCTGAAGAGAGAGGTTAAGTGACTTGCCCAAGATTACTTATCCAAGATGTGTCAGAGAAGGCACCTCTATTAAAATAAAACTCAGCATCTTCTCTTGTTCAAGGTGCTTGGACCACAAAAGAAGTGAGACATGGGAATCAAGCAAAATTTATATTTCATGTAAATAACCCTTATATTCTTTTTAATATATGATATTGTGACTTAGTGTATTGCCAAATCATTCCATAAATGAATGTAAACTCCTTCCCTATGAATTTCGAGTCTTTTCTTTTAGCAATCTCACCATTAAAAATATTCCTGCTTTGCATTCTTTGTATTTTTGTATTTGTATACTTTGTATTCTTAATAATAATAGAAGGAATATCAACTGATTTATTTGAGTTTTTCAGTTGGTAGATATTTCAATTTCTCCCTCATGCTATTCTCTTGGCAGCTTATTTCAATAAGGAACAAGGTGAATGTCTCCAATCTTCTCCCTCCCCAGCCCATTCTAAATCTCCTTTGATTCTCCTTAATATTCTGGCTAGTTCACATTCTTGTTCTGTTCCAAACAATTGTGGAAAATTACTTACTCTCCTTCTCTCTTTGTCTCACAGGGAAGGGGGTTATATGTTCAAATATCCATTTCAAACAGCTTGAAATTTGCATTTCCTATCTTAGATGTACATATTTCAGTTCCTGATTTCTATCCAGGTAAATTTGTTAAATATAACATTTAAAAAAAAAATTTAAACTCTAACGTTTGTCCAGTGTCTACAGCATCAGTAGTGATCACTGTATGTAGCATGACTTTAATTTAAGGTATATAGAAAGAAGTTCATGTTTTAGGTACCTTATAGCCAAAGACCTTCACCAACTATCACCATCCTACCTTACCACAAAATCCACATATCCACATTTTCTACACTTCAGGCCAACTGGGCTACTGTCTGTTCTCTGATCAGACCTTGTACTTTTCCACACCATTGCCTTTGAGAAATAGTATGATATGGTGGGAAGAGATTTCAAATCCATGGGATTTGATACTTAACCTCTCTGGACCTCAGTATCCTTATCTATAAAATGAAAAGATTAGACTTGATTATCTCCAAGGTCTTCCAATTCTAAATCTTTGAGCCAATGAGTCTTTTCTCATATTTTTCCTTACACCTACAAAGATCTTCTGCTTTTGTTATGCCCAACAAATTCCTTCCCAACCTTTAAAATTGCCCTGATCCCTTTTCCCATTGGACCACACCAATCATTGGTTTTGAACCTCTATAATATATTTATCGCTTATCATGTATCATAATTATTGATTTTATTTTCTATTGGCCCAAAAGCTCACTGAAGACAAGGACTATATTTCCCCTAAACTTTGTCTGCTCTAGTGCCTAGTGCAGTCTTCTGGTCTTTATAATAAATATCCTAATTGAATTCATTTATTCCACTTTCTCTCTAACTAAATGAGCAGTTGAGCTATTGATCTAATGAGATCATGAATCTTCTTACTCCCTAAATAATACAAAGTCACAACTTAATAGATATCCTATAAATTATTCACAATCTCCACCATCCCCTGATATTTTCTTGATAAAACAGTAATAAAATAGGACAAATTGTATGAGCTGTTGGGACCTGATTCTCTGTCACCTTTCATTCATCTTTCAGATTCTCACCTTCATTTATTAAGGGAGAAAGGCAAAGTTCAATTGGTGGCAGTTGAAAACTAATTCTCTAGCAATTTCTTCTTTCCTTTATCAATTTATCTAGTTATTTTTAAAATGTCACTTAGAAAGGAAGACTATAGTTTGGTTTTAAAGAAACAAGGCTTGTAACTAGAGAAAAATGGTCTATAATTGAATGAAGAATGGGGTGTTGACATTTCAGAACCAGAATTTAGATCCACACACTTACCATTTGTATGACCTTGGGCAAATCACATAATCTCCAAGGACCTCAGTTTCCCTATCTGTAAAATTTAGGTATTAGACTAGATGATCTTCAAAGACCCTTTCATGTCTACATCTATGATCATGATTCCCTTTCAAGTCTAGGGAAAAAAGACCAGTCTGAGTTTACTAGCTTAAGATAATGATACAGGAGTTCTACATGGTTTTCCAGTATATTAGGAGACTGGGAGTCCTTCATCCACAAGTCAAAGGACATGAAAAGAATGTGGATGATGAGGGAGAAGAAAGGTAAAGAAGTAAGTCTTTGCAAGCTGTCCCCTTCATCACATTTCAACCTCTGGCAATTAGTTAATAGACTGATTATGTTTCTCCTTGCAAAGGATGAAGAAAGAAAAAAATATTTCATTGATTTTTTTGTAATAGACAAAGAATACCAACAAATTAAAAAAAAATATATATATATATATACATATATATATGTATATATATATATATACACATATATATATATATGTATATATATATATATATATATATATATATATATATATACATATATATATATATGTATGTATATAGTGGGGCAGTGAGGTAGTGCAGTAGCTAGAGCACCAGCCCTGAAGTCAGGAGGACCTGAGTTCAAATTTGACCTGAGAGACTTAACATTTCCTAACTGGGCAAGTCACTTAACCCCAATTGCCTCAGCAAAAATAATAATAATAATATACTGGTTTTTAAAAATCCACCCTTTCACTATCTCTAGCAAAAAGCAGCATAGTATAGTAAATAGAGAGGAGGTCTGAGTCAGGAAAACCCTGATTCAAATCCCATCTTCATCTGACACATACTGGCTGGGGCCATTGATCCAGTTATTTAACCCTTAAGTGCCCTAGGCAACTTTCTAAGCCTATAAATCCTAGAATATGCAATGATGTCCATTGTAAGGGGAGTTTCCTATGAAGAGCACTCTATGCCAATGAAATAAAACATCTTATCTTTTATAAGTACACATACACCCAAAGAAAAAAAGAACATTTTGCTTAGAGAAGCCTATGTTGGCAACTTAATAGTTATTTCTAAGAAAAAATGAATAGTATGAAAAGAATTATGAGTGGGAAACATTTTTATCTCAAAATATTAAGGTGAGAGAGACATGACAGAAATAAATACAACATGACTCAAATCCTTCACAGTATCTGTGATTTCAACCATATGGACTACTACTCTTCACCCACAGATTGTAAGCCTTCCATGCCTTAGTAGAATATTTTTATGACTTACTATGGCATATATATTTATTACTTGGTGGTTAACCAAGTCCATTTAGCTAATCTGGTCCTTAGCTGACAAGCCCAATGGATTCTGGGATGACATAGCATTTCCAGTTTAGTGATAACTGACAGTGTTTAGATTCCAAAAGTAAAAAAATACAAAGGAAAGATTGACAGAGGATGGAAACATATCAAGTTAAGATCTGGGTAGAGGGGACTCACAACCTCTCTAGGTCTCACTTGCCTCATTTATAAAAATGAGTCCTAGATATTCTCTAAGGATCCTTCCAACAATATTTCCTAGCTTTTGAGAATCCAGTTTTAAACCTATTAGATTTAGCTTTTAAAAATCCAGGTCACCAGTTCCAAGATGGCATCAGAGGTGGACTTTAGTAAAGGAAATGCTAATTCATGCCAAAATTCACCATAACCAAATATTATCTTTCATTTAAAAACACTTTATTATTTTCTTTTCACCTTGGACTTATCGTAATTAATAGTGACTAATAATAACTATCTTTTGACATCTGAAAGAGCAGAACAGGCCTGCTTGAATGAGAAAGATTAACATACCATAGACATAAAACACAGAAGACCATCCAGTATATTGCACGAGAATCCCGGCTAAAGGCATTGCAATCACAGCTCCTGCATAGGAACCTACGACAAATGGAAAAGTAGACAGGAAATGAACAGACATTGTTGACTTGAGTTTGTATTCCATGAGAAGAAGAGCAAGTTACTTACCACAAAATGAAGTGGTTGCTAGTCTGCTCCTTTCTAGAGGAGGGGCCCATTTACTCCATATACCATGGCAGGCAGGATAGGTGACTCCCTGTTGTCGGAAATGGGGGAAAGGAGTCACAGAATACTGAGAAATCAAAAAGTGAGAACGCTTGCCTTTCTTGTGTTTTACCTAACTAGTCCAAGTTATTACAAAATGCAATTAAATGTCATTGTTTCTTAGTTTTCCCTGCCCTCTCAGACACTTTTGGTCTCAAGAGGGAGAAGGTCTATTTTAAGTAACAATTACATCCACCCTCCAAGGTTTACCCACTGCTTCAAAAAAAATTTAGCTCCAGTTTGGAAAAAGGAAGCTAAGACTTTTTTTCCAGATACACAGATCTGATCCTCTAGACATTTCTCTGAAAATTTTGAAAGATATGTGGTGATGTTAATTTCGCCATGCAAATTATTGATTACAATAACCAGGATCCATTGATGAGCTCTGTTTTTTATAGCTCATATTTATGGAACAATGTAATTACTAAGCTTTGTTGATTATTTCTGAAGCCTAATGACCTTAGCAAAACATTTAGCTTCCTCTATGATTTGTGGTTTTTTCTGCTAACTGTAGGGACAAGGCCTTTGTCAGTGATTTAAAACATTCTTTTTCCTCACAAATTGATATCAAATAAAAATAACACTGACTAAACTCAGAATTTCTGTTAAGTTTTAAACCTTAAAAGTCAGTTATTCCTTCCATTTCTAGACAGCAGGAAACTGTTTAGTGGAATAGCAGCTTAAATTGGCAGAACAAGAGCAGGAATACTACAAACTAAAACTTTCTGAGAGAAATTCATCGTTGACTCATAGTTTTTCCTATCAAATTCCTGGCTCAAAATATTTTATTGTCCCATTTTGACAGAGTTGTATATGTACAATGCCAAGAAAACTAATCAATTTTTAAAAAGTCAATTCTTGAAAGTCGCATACCAATGTTTTGGTATCATGAAGACGGAGCGACTGTAAAGGGATACATCTTTATATTCAGTGTTATCTGCCACCTTTCCCATCTTTCTCACTTGGCAAAGCCAATTACTAAGTCTTGTCAATTCCATCCTTTCTCTTTTTCTACCCATTGCCATAATCTCAATATGAGGCATCTCCTTCCTTAACCCTTCCCTGACATATTAAATAAGTAATTGATTTCCCTAGAGTCTAGAGAAGGTAGTATGATATAGTAGAAAGAATGCTCAATCTGGCATCAGAAAAATATGCATTCAAAACTCACTTCTGACTTAGCTATATGAAAATGAACATCATTTTATTTCCCTGAGTCTCACTTTCCTCATCTGTAAAATGGGAGTAAATAATATCTGTGATTTCATTAATGAGAAATCCTAGGGGATGAAGGAAAGAGAAGGAAGGAAGGAAAAAGGAAAGAGGAAAGAAAAAAGAAGTAAGGAAGGAAAAAAGAAGAAAGGAAAGATAAGGAAAGAAGAAAAGAAGGAGGGAGGAAAGAAAAGAAGGAAGAAAGAAAATGTATGGATGGATATATATATAAATATATATACACATACATATGTATTTGCATATGTACATATATATGCATGCATGTGTGTAATAAACCTCCCTGTTATACTGTCAGATATGTGAGACAGCTTTACAATAGCTATTTTACACAGACCGCTCAGGTGCAAGGACAGAAGGCTTGCTTATAGTCACATAGATGATAAGTGTCGGAAGTGATGAGAACTCAGGTACTCTTGTCTCTAAAGAATAGAACTTGGAGCAAAGAGTAGTGATTGCAAAGGAAAATATTTAACTTGATATGAAGAAGAAAAAGGAGGAAGAGGAGAGAGAGAAGGAGGAAGAGTGGAAAAGAAGGAGGGGAAAGGAAGAGGAGGAGGAGAAGGAGAAGGGACAGGAAGAAAGATAGGGGTAAGGGGAGGGAAAGGGGAAGGAAAAACCACTTTTAAACAATTAAATACATTTCAAAGTGGAAAGTCTGGCTCCAGTGGTAATAAATCCCTCTCATTTTCTTTGAGAAGAGATCAGATGGTTCCTTGTCAGGAAACTTACAGGAGGCATTCTTTTCTGGCAGACTGGACCAAATGGCACAAGAGGTCTTCCGTCTCTAAATTTCAGTGATTCATCAAAACTCTTATAACCATCCCATACCTGTGAGATTCTGAACTCCTTGAAGGCAGGGACCCTGACATCTAGTCTTTAGCTTTCCCCTGGGAGTATAGTGCTCAACACAAAATAAGGATGTTATTGGATGGAGTTATACTGCATTCCAACCAATAGGTTTGGCATTGTGTAGACCTAGCTTTATATCAAGTCTTCATTTATCAGTCAGAAATATTAATCTGTTAACTCCATTTGCTGTCCTACGGCATACCTCAACAAGCCCCTGTAAGATCCTAACAAATATAACACAGCCATAGTGCACTCTAGCTGCAGACGGGATTAGCATATTGAGGGTGGAGGTGAGAAGTATGGCAGCTCCAAAAACCCTGCGAAAAAGAAAGCAGAAAAGAAGGGAAAACATTACTCGAAGGATCTCACACTTTGTGCTCACAAATTTACATTTCTGGAGTAAATTAAAAATCTGTTAGAAATTAGCTTTGACACAGATAATAAAAATTAAAAATATTCTGTATTTTACTGACTATTATTCCATGGGTTCTTGATCCCATTGACTCTGCTATTCCCTTCAACAAAGCAGATTCCAACCTGTGTCTGCCCATCCTATGTGACTCTTCTGAATATCCTCTTGTAAATTTGCCACAGTAGGATCACTCAACCTAGTAGATCCCTTCCTCGGCTTCTCCTGAATCTCAAAGATACCAGTGGATCATGAAAGCTGAACATTTGTCATTCCTCATCCTCACTGTGAATGATCAGCAACTTCAAATAGAGGAATGGATTATATTTCTTTAAATAACAGTTTATTATTCATATACATTCATGAAAATGAGTACACTAACATTTAATTAATCTCATTTGACCAATGTATAGACATAAGTATGTTTATAAATATATGCATATATTCTATGTAAATTATATATACATATATAACTATACATACATGTATAATAATGCTATTCAGGCAGACTACAATACTATATGCTATAAAGGGTATTATATATATTAAAATATATATGATACATATATACACATATATTGTGCAGTATGTGTATGTGTGGATATACATATATACACATACACACATATTTGGGATGAGATGGACTCCTACTTTTAATGCTAAAAGAACTCCTACATGAAATCTCTTTTGAAAAGGTAACAAAAAAAGCCAAAGAAAGGAGACTCAAATCTCTGATTTGCTGGCTACATTGTAGGCATGTAACCTTAAGCAACATTTTGGAACATCATGTCCTGTTTTGGTATAAGATGATTATTTACACTTGTCCTACCTCATTAGATCATAGTGAGAAAAAGATAAAATTGTGAAATTAAAGACTTTTGGGACTGCAAACAACAATTTGATAGTATTATTATTTAAATACAAATGAGGTTCTTATTATACCATCATTACCATTGTATTTTTTTAATTCTCCATGCAAACATAGTTTAATACATAATTTTGGAAGATATTGACAGAAAAATGTAGTTAAAATTTTATTATATCTGCAAAAGAAAAAAAAAACAATCCTTGTTCTTTTAAAGCATGTTATAGTGATGCTCAAGCTGTATCAGAAAAAAACACATTATTTTAATTTAATAATTCAAATAAACCAATTTGTTCAAGATATTCAGGGATGTAAGATCTCTAATTGCGGGCTTTGTGCTTGATACAAGTTTGATCAGACCCAACATGGACCTCCCATTCAACCTTTAATCATGATAGATCATGTGGTAATAGCCCTAATTTGTATAGATGAGCATATTAACATGTAACTATTTAATGAATATTGGATTAAACATCATTGATCAGTTTCCAAAGTTTAAGGATTAGACCTAGGAATTGCTGAATAAAGAAAAAGACCTGCAATCTCTCTTTTCTCTCTCTCTGTCTCTCTGTTTATCTCTGATTCTCTGACACACACACACACACACTCTCTCTCTCTCTCTCTCTCTCTCTCTCTCTCTCTCTCTCTCTCTCTCTCTCTCTCTCTCTCTCTCTCTCTCATTCAGTTCCCTAATGTAATCATCTATTTTATAGCTTCTCTTCACTGAAGTAAATAACCACTTTACATGACAACATTATTCTTGGCCTGGATTCAGTCTATGCTTTATTCTCAGATTTCAAAACTGTACATTGGGTAATTGACCTCTAGTTCTAACTCCACCAGTGACCTTAAACTAGTCATAACCTTTTCAGGTTTCAGTATGTCAAATAAGGGCTTGGAAAGATTATTCCTAAAGTTGCCCCCAATGAGTTTAAATACCAAGTATAAAAAAACTAAACTAAATTCCAAATTATGAAAAGAACTGGCAAGTGTGGTTCATTAGTCAATATGAAGAAGCTCTGAAGAATTGAGATGAATGGGAAAAAAGTCAAAGGACTTGATAATGACATTGTTCTACCCTTCCAAAAAGAAAATAAGGGAGAATCATTAAAATTATTATTATTAATGAGCTGAAATTTGATTCTTAATATTTTTGATATTTATTATTAAAGATATAACATGAGTATTTACAAAGGAAGTTGTAATCACCAAGAAAAGGATATTCCTTATTTTAACTTGATCAGTTTATAATGTATTAGACTTGTAAATCTGATTTTAGAAACAAAAAATACCCAAAATTGTAGATTACTGAAAAGCCTCATATTTAAAAGTGAACGTGTATATGAATATTATTAATGTTTTCTTCCAGAAGAAAGTCAGAAAATGTTGGGCATGTAGAGCACTCAACAACATCACCCAAAAAATAAATTAAGGCTATCTTAAGAGTCAGAAAGTGACTACTTATTTATATGGAGTTTCAAAATTTGCATTAAAAACTATTAACTGGTTAGAACTAAGACTAAAATCAATATGAAATTAGACAAAAAGTTGAGACAAGAAGATACCACTAATACTTTCCACAACTTCAGCCTAATCTTTTCAAACAAGTTATCATTAATGACAAAAATGGGAAACAGAAAAAGCCAAAGTCACTGACATTGACTGTCAATATTTTCTTTAAAATGTTTAACAAAAACAAAGCTAACAATAAAAAAGGCAAAAGTACCCAGAAAACATGTGATTTTCTTTTCCAAAGGAAAGACATTTATGCAAAAGCAAATGCAAGGTTAGAATATAAAATCACTTATAAGTTTTTATCTCATAAAACATTGAAAACCAGCCTTCATAAATACTGATAACTCTCCATCTGGATGTAGATGGCTCTCTCCATCACAAGTCTATTGGAACTGACCTGAACCAACTCATTGTTGAAAAAAGCCACGTCCATCACAGTTGATCATTGCATATTCTTGTCATTAATGTGTACAATGTTCTTTTGGTTCTACTCAATTCATTTAGCATCAGTTCTTGTCAATAATGGATATCCAGTCAGTTTCCAGTTTCTGGCCAGTACAAAAAGGGCTCCCACAAACATTTTTGCACATGTGGGTCCCTTTCCCTCCTTTATGATGGGATGCCTTTGGGATATAGACCCAGTAGAAGATCAAAGGGTATGCACAGTTTGATAGTCCTTCGGACATAGTTCCAACTTGCTCTCCAGAATGGTTGAATCAGTTCACAACTCTACCAACAGTGATTTAGTGTCCCAGTTTTTCCACATCCCCACCAACATTTATCATTATCTTTTCCTGTCATTTTGGTCAGTCTGAGAGATATGAAGTGGTACCTCAGAATTGTCTTAATTTGCATTTCTCTAATCAATAGTGATTTAGAGCATTTTTTCATATGGCTAGAAATTACTTTAATTTTTCATCTAAAAATTATTTGTTCATATCTTTTGACTATGTGTCAATTCTTATACAATTTGAATCCATTTTCTCTATATTTTAGAAATGAGGCCTTTATCAGAACCCTTGTAAAAATTTTTCCAGTTTTCTTCTTCCCTTTTAATCTTGGCTTCCTTGAAACATTTCTAATGATGACTTAACTACACATAAGAATTGGCATAAAGAGCATTATTGTGAGAAAATATATCATAAAAAGGGAAGTGGGTCATTCCTTTGGTGCTATTGAGGAATAATAAACAGCTTAAGAGTTGCTCTGATTTCTGTGAAATTTAAAAATACTTTAAAGAAGATTTAACATTTGGGGAAATTATTATTAAAAAAGAAATAGGAGAAGATAGATTCATAAAGGATGAGAAAGTGTGGTTAAGTTGTGATTTGCACCAATGGATTAGATATTCACTTTAGCAAGATCATGGATCTCATGGAATATAAATATATACATATGTATACATATATATATATATATTAAACCATAGATGCTATACATTAAATTTATTGATGGCATGAAATTGAGAGGGATATCTGATATGTTGGATGACTTGACATAGTACAAAATGGGGCAAATATAATAAAATGAAACCTAATAAGAATATATGTGTATCTATGTGTGTAGATATGTGTATATTATAAGGTTTTCAATTGTGACATTATATGATTTTATTGTGTATATTGTACTTCAGTATTTACAAAACTCTTTCCTCATGATAACTCTGTGAAGTAGGTAGCTCAACTATTATGAGGAAAACATCTCAGGCAAATTAAGTAATTTGCCTAAGATTTCAATTACACAAGTACAAGATGGAGGATGTTTGGCTAGGGAAAAATGTGAGAAAAGAGCATCTTTGTGAACACAAACTTAATATGAATCAATAGTTTTATTTGGGGGCAAAAGAGGAATTTTTTTTCAAATTTGAGCAATTTTTGCTATTTGAGACTTTATTAAGATAAGCACAGTATTCAAAAAAAGGAGACATAATAATACCAATAACATTTAATTTGTTCAGCCCAGATCTAATATATTACACTAAGTTCTGGATACATCATCCAATAAGATCACTGACAAATTATTTCATGTCTACAAAAAAATGATCAAGAACTAGGGGAAAAATAGGAAAATCTGTTAAAGGAACTAAAAATGTTTAGAAAAGAGCTAAGAATTGTTTCACTTATCCCTAGAGGAATTAGAAGCTTTATGAGCTTGTTGGGTTTCCCATTTTTTAAAATCTTTAAACAGAAGCTGGATTACCACTTATCTGTAGAAGGCATTCCTATTCTGATAGGCATTGAAATAGCTGACCATTGAGGTTCTCTTCAAATGTGACATTATATGATTTTATTATATATATTGTACTTCAATATTTGCAAAACTTTTTCATTGTGAGAGTTCTGTGAAGTAGGCAGCTCAATTATTATTTATAGATGAGGAAACCATATCTCAAGCAAATAATCTGCCCAAGGTAAAACTCCATCATGTCTTCTGTCTCTAAGATAAGTGCTTTTTCTCCTACACCCCACTAGCATTCTATTTTCTGATTTTATTTCTTCTCTTTCTTTAAATTTTATTTTAAATTTATGAAATAAAACAAGCATTTTTATAACACACAATAAAAAGATGATTGTACCTGACACTGCAAATCTGCTATGCACAACTTGTTATTCCATTCAAATATACAACAAAATTATCATGTATTTTCCCTTTTTTTCTTTCCTCCGCCTTCTCCCACTTTTAAGATGGCTATCTTTATTTTTTTTTAAATTTTCAACCTTTTTTTTCTCCTTTGGAATGCTCTTTATTTAGATCTGAAAGATCTTTTTACTTTCATTCTTACAATTAACCTAACCAAGTAGAAAAATACTGTTTAGAGAATTAGAAGATATGGTTTCAAATATGTGTTCCACTAATTATTAATAGCAAATTATTGCACATCACTGAACTTCAGTTAACTTAATTTTTAAATGATGGAGTTAAATTTAAAATTCCATTCTGGTTGTAAAAATCTATGATTATAAAATTTTGGAGTCCTATTTTGTGGTCCACAGTATTTTTACCAGAACTATAACTTTAAATGGACATTTTTAGGATTCTCTTTTAAAATATACACAAAACTCAAACTAGTGGTATAATAATACTATAGCAGTAAGGGGGGGACTTTAATATGGCTTTTTCTAAGTGTATATATTTTCAATACCAGGAAAATTCTGTTTTCTGTGGTGAAATCTAGTCGCATGTTTTATAGAGGAGGTGCAAAGTGCCTGCTGAACAATAATGCAAAGGGGTTCAATTTTTTAATGTAGGAGGACACAACATAGAACATTTTCAGAGATATACAAGTGTCTTTGCCCTGGATCGTGCCTTAATACATTTTGACCCCAAGGAAGATCTGAGTTAAAATTCTAGGAACCTTCTTGAATGCTTACACTATTTAAAATCTACAGGTGGTGCTATTAACATTTTTAAGGAATAATAAAATAACAATAGCTAACATTTATATAGATTTACTATATTATACTATTTATATACCATTTGCTATATTCTACTTACTATGCTAAATACTTTACAATTATGATCTCATTTGATTCTCACAACAATCCTACTAGGTAGATCCTGTTATTATCTATATTTTATAAATGAGGAAACTGAAATAAAGAAAGATTACTTGACTTGCCAAGGGTCATACAACTAGTATCTGATGTGGACTAAGATGTGGATTCAAGTCTTCCTGGCTCCAAATCCAGTGTCAAGGGAAAGACTCCAGATCCACTGTGCCATTGGAAGAATAATAGATGATCAATATGAAGAAAAATAGATTTTGATTTTAATTATGTAAATGACCTTTGACCATGGCACAGAGTGTGTTCTCCAAGTAGAAATGCCAGTGGCAAAAAGCTCTGGCAAGTCATATCAAGTAAATAGTCTTTCATTACATGCCAGGTGGCAACCTTTCTTGGAGGAATTAAATTTGGAAAGCCCCATAAGCAGAAGTAAGTCCACCAGGAGATAATTGGTTTGGCCACTATAAACCAATAAAGACAATTCTTGATAGTGATTTGATAGTGATAGCACATACATTTCAGGAAATCATGGCTTTCTGAAATAATTCATATAAATATCAATAAGTGCTACAAGCTTAGAGCCCATATCCAATTTCAGTTTGAGGACATCCCTGTGGTGTAATCCCTTCATTTTACAAATGTGAAAATTGAAGCCTACAGAGGCAATTTGCCCAGACTCCAAAAACCCATATGGTAGAAACTGAACTAGATCTCCATTCTACTGCCTACCAGTGAAATCATTTTTCTCCTTCCCCTCAAGAGGCCATCATAAAAAGCTCCCCACATTTCATATATAAGAACATCTCCTTTCAATTATTACTCTGATTAGTTTTTATAATCTGACAAATTTACCACAGCATCTTTAGAAACCTGCAAAATTTTAATTTACTGAATCATCTCTTTTTTTCACAACTGGTCATTGTATCTTCAAAATCTTTCAACCTCTCTGGAGCTTCATCTTGTATTCTTACTTTCATTAATTACTATCCAAATCAATACCAGATCCAAGTAATTAGTATTTCTTATAATTAAAAAAACCTAAGCATTTAGATATTGGCTATCTAAAAATAATTTATGTTTTTTCTGTTCCTATCCATCCATCCAAAAGAGAAATTTGGATCTCATTTAGTATTAATTATGCTAATAGTTATGAAATCTTTACTTTGTGCTAGGTATTGGGAGGAAGGAAATGAATTGGATACAGTTCTTATCTTCAAGTAAGAAAGGTGTGTGGTGTGTGTTTGTGTGTGTGTGTGTGTGTGTGTGTGTGTGTGTGTGTGTGTGTTATCTATACATATCAAGGAAATATAAGAAACAAGAAAGGGAAATAATAATTTCTTGCTAAGGTCATCAAAAAAAACTCTGCAGGGGAAGTGGCTTTTAAGATGAACCCTGAATTTAAGATGAACCAGATGAATTCAATGATTTCAGTGTTCCAACCGGAGAGGTAAAAAGAATATAGCAAATTTAGGTACAGAACATGTCACATTCCAATTGTGCAAGAACATGTAATATATGGGGCTGCAATATTAAAAAGTAGCTCTAGGAAGGCAAATTAGTGAAAGATACATTATTTTCAGAGGCATGTCCAGTGCAGTGGAGTAGAGAAAGAATAGAAGCAGGAAAACATATATTTGGTAAGGTCAGAAATTGTAAAGAAATTGTAATAGGGATATATTAATGAACAAGTACTTATTAAGCATCTACTACATGCTAGGTTATTGGGAGTAAATAAAATAATTTCTACATTCCAAGAGCTTACATTCTAACAGTGGAGAAAACATGGATATATATTAGTATATACAGAGTAAATATAAAGAGTATACAAATAATAAAAAATAGTCAACTACAAGAAAGTTTGTAAGATTTGTCACCAGTATATGGGTCGATCAGGAAAGGTTTCATGTAGGAAGTGGTGTTTAAGCTGCATCCTGGAGGAAGAGAGGAATTCTATCCGCTGAAGATAAAGGTGAGGAAGGGAAGTGGCATTCCAGGCAAGGAAGATGGAGTATCATGTGTGAAGAGTGCATGGAAAAGTCAAATTTGGCTGGATCACAAAGGGTAGGAGAGAGAGTGATGTACAATGAACTTGAAGAGATTAGTTGTAGTCAGATTGCATTGGGTGTTAAAAGCTAAAAAGAGAAATTTATATTTGATCCTAAAAGGAGCCACTATAGTCTTTTGAGTAGGAAAGTCATTCGGAAAGACAGATGGGAAAGACCTTGTGAAAGAAACTTGTCAGAATTTGGCAATTGCTTACAAGCCAAGGATAACTGAGAGAGTAAAGAGCAAGGATAATCCCAAGGTATCAAGCCTGAGTGAATAGAAGGAATAAGGAAATTAGGGGAGATGACACTTGAGAGAGAAGGAGTAAAACTGTTTTGATATGTTGAGGTTGTGATGCTGAAAGGTCATACAGATGAAAATGGGCTTTTAGAAATACATAAAATACTATTAGCCAAGGAAAAGGTTAGAGTTAGAAACAAAGATTCAGAGACAGAAAGGTAATTGTTAAAGCTATTGTAAATGATGAGTTCACTGAGGAAGAGGTGTATTGATAGAGATGAGAAAAGTGCAAAGCATAGAAATTTGAAGAAGACACTCTTTAAGGAGTATGTTTATTTTTTTTAAGGAAAAAGAGGTACCAGAAGAAACATAAAAGAAACAATTAGAGAATTAAAAAAGAATGTAGCCATGAATCTATTAAAGAACAAGCGAATTTCCAACACTAATGGCACAAATATCTATGATTCATGTGGTCCTGCAAGCATTCCTCCACGACCATCTTCCAAGAAACAATTTGCCTTCAGAGAGGAAATAACTCATTATCTTCCTAGACTAGTAGCTTGGGATATGGGGGAAAGTCACTATATGTTTTGAAGTATCTTCACAAGATGTATATCTATCTTTCTTTCCCTTTCTTTCATGGAGATGGACAGAACTTAGCTAAATGGACAGAAGTCATGGGAAGGATTGATCATGAATAATGGAAGCAAGTGGCTAGTCAGCATATAGTTGCTAGATATTTGGAGTGGGGCAAAAACACTTGGAAAAGTCTCAACATTCTTATTAGAACTAATCATTATTTGAATTGATCACTGTAATTCAAGGCTCAAAGTGGGTTTCAGTGGTATAAATTTGGTCCTCTACCCTGATGAAATTAACCAGAGAAATACTAAATCTTAACTTTATTTAGGATTGCATTAAATATTCAATAGTTATTTCACAATATATTACCACCTCAAATAAAGATTCTAAATACACCATAATATTTATGGCAGAACTTTTTATATTATCAAAGAAGTGGAGACAAAGGAGATAACCCATCTCTTGAGGAATAAACAAATTGTGGTACATGGATATAATGGGTCTGTTTTGGACCCTCCTCTTTTTTCTCAATATACTATCTTATATGATGACTTCATCAGTTCCCATGGGTTCAATTACTATATCTATGCTGATGACTCTTAGATTTATATATACAATTCTAATCTATGTTTTTTTCCTGTCTAATAATTTGTCTAATGAACATTTTGAACTGGGCATCTCAAATTCAGTATGTCCAAAAGAGGAATTATTACTACTCTTTTTCAAATTTCTTTCTATTTTTGAGATTCTTGCCATCTATCCATGTAGCCAACCAGTTTTGATATCTTTTAACTCCTCACTTTCATTCATCCCACATATTTATTCAATTTTTAAATCTTCCTATTTCTACCTCTCTAATACGTCTTCATTCAGATGAGTGTCTACCCTAGCTCAGATCCTCATTTCTCATTTGGACTAATTTGATATTCTCCTATTTGGTCATCCTGCCTCATAGTTTTCCTCACTCCAATCAATCTTCCACATAACTGTGAAAATGTTTTATAAAGCATAGTTCTGATACTATCACCTTCTTCGATATAAACTTCATTGACTCCCCATCACCACTAAGATCAGATATAAACTACTTTGTCATCCCAATCTTCACAACCTGGATTCTTCTGGCCTCTTCAGTCTTCTTTCACTTTACTCTTCTCTATTCACTAGACAATCCAAATATTCAGGTCATCTTGGTATTTCACACACACACAGGATGCTTCATCCTTGCCTTTCACTGACTGACCTCCATGCCTAGAATGCACTCCTTTCTCACCTTTTTGTCTCAAAATCCCTAGTTTCTGTCAATATTTAGCTCAACTATTGCCTTCTACATGAATGTTTTCCTAATCTCCAGATGCTAGTACATTCACTTCTAAAACTATCTTTTATTCATTTTAGATGTTTATGTATGAGCATGTTATCTCTCTGTAACAATGTAAGCTCAAAGAGGTAGTAACTACCTCAGTATTCTTTTTCTATCACTAGAACTTAGAGCACCATCTGGAACATAGCAAAATAATATGTGTTGATTGACTAATTCATAATTTGATCAAGGCATAGCATGGGTCTTTAAAAAGCAATGAATATGAGAGAAGCCCAGGAGGACCTAGATAAACTGATAGCAGGTAAATAGAAACACAATGATCTCAACAATGGAAGTCCATGGCTAAATTTCTCCTATTTAGAATTCCTTATTTCTTCTCAATATCTATCTTTTACTGGTTAAACACTTGATATGAAATGATGGTCAACAAGTCATTATGATAATAGTGCCTATCACAGAACCAAACAGAAGACAGAAGGACCTGGGTTGCCACTACCTTTGAGATACGTCAAGTTCAAAAAAGATCTCTTTTGTTTATGCATCCATCCCAATAACCTTTTTAATCTACTAATCATTTCTCTCTGAGAGATTTTTTAAATAGGGACAGACTGCTGTTCTATGTATTTTTATGTCCTTATAAGACTCACTAACTATCTCAGAGTAAGTATAGATAAACAGCCCTGGACAAGCTTTCAGAATGCTCCTGTGGATAAATCCTCACTTGAGATAGTTGACAAGTTCAAGTATGTGGCCCATTTTGGCTACATCCACATCTCCTCCAAATAACACTGCAAAATCTTCTAAATTCAAGTTCCATTAGACCTCCTGCCCATCAAAAAAATTACCTTTCACTCTGGAAAAAGTAATCTCTTGAGGTCTACTTCCAAAATTAAACAGGTGATGGATTGTTCCCTTAACAAGATTTACCACTTATAAATATTTAACATGGTTGAGAATATTATATCACAATTGTTTTGCAGCCATAATTCTCCTTTTACCTGGTGCTACCCAAGGACAAATGAAATTAAAACATTCTCCAGCTTTAATGCATAGTGCAAAACACACAAATTCAGGCCTTTATTATTTCCCACTTGAACATGACTCTCCATCTCCAATGTCTGGGCCTTTTGCACTACTGTTCCTCCACAACTGTAATACACTCCCATCTAACCTCAGCCTCTCAGAATATTTTGCTTCCTTTAAAACTCTATCCATGACATATATTTGAGTCTTTTTCCCATAACTTCTGGTGACTCCCTCTCCACCAAATTATATCACATTTATTCTGTTTATAATTGTTGTCTTTTCAAATAAACAAACACTTCTTGACATCAGAGATTATTCCATTTGGGGTTTTGTATTCCCCAAATGACTAGTGAGCAGAAGCTTAACAAAAGCTTGTGTTTTGATTGACAGTAAGAGTCAAATGGTATGGCATTTGAAAACATTTGGTGAAGTAAATCTCTACACAATCATAAGTGTAATGCAACTGTCAAGTATAAATCTTATTATTTTTCAAGTACCTAAATCAGTATTTTTAATGAGCTTTTAAATGTCACATTTAGAATATTTAATGAGAATTTTTACCGTAAAGCAGCTTGGTATTGTAGATACTAGACTAATACAATTAGACTTGAAATGAAGAATCACTGGGTTTGAATAATAATAGCTACGATTCACATATCACCTTAAAGTTTTACAAAGCACTTTACAAATCATATCTCATTTTATCCTTGCAACCTTAGGAGGCAAGTTTGATCATTATTCATATTTAACAGATGAGAAATTGGAGGCAAAGTTAAATGACTTGCTCATCATCGCACAGCTGGTAGCTATTTGAAGCCAAATTTGAACTCAGATCATCCTGATTCCATGCCCAACACTTTATCTACTGTCTTATTTTAGCCTAAAGTAGGAATAGAGAATTCTAGGTTTAGAGTTATATAGTTCCTGAGAAGTCATTCTAGTTCTCCCAGCTATGTGACTCTGTTCAAGTAACTTAACTTTTCTCATCCTCAGTTTCCTCATCTGTAAAAAGGGGAATAATAGCATTAATCTCAGAATAATAGGAAGTTTAAATAAAGTGTTCAGCATATTTTGCAAATCAGTTACTAAATCAATAAACATTTACCAAATACTTACTATAGTCTGCGGACTGTGTTAATCTGGGGATACAAAAAGAGGCAAAAGGCAAAGTCTTCCCTCAAGGAGCTTACAATCTCATGAGGGAGATAACATATAAATATATACAAATAAGCTGTTTATAGAAATTCTGGAATTGATATATAAAAATCAGCTATTCTCATGACAATTAAATCACGATGCCAGTTCTCTAGGATGAATGCATATAATTAGAAAATGTTAAACAAATAAATAAAAATACAATATAGCATAATGTTAATTGAGGATTTCTAGATAAATATGTAATGGAATAATTATTAATTTGACACCTCTTCTCTAGACAACTTTCTAAGACTGTAAAAGGAAGAGAAGGTACCAAACTGCCTTTACTGTGAGAGTTTTACTCATTGGGAGTTGCCTCTATCTCTGTAATCCAAGGTCCACTTCCTAGCTCTATTATCATAAGTATTATTTTCCATATTTCTAATGTTATGACCACCCAAATATTTTCCAAATGTAGGAAATATTAAAAAACTAAAAATACTGGGGGCACAAGACTTGTTAAAAATTAAATGCAGCACTGCTGATATATTACCTAGAATTTTGTCTGCCTCCCAGATTTAGTAGTAGGAAGTAGGGGTGAGGGCTACTGCTAGGAAGAGTGAAGAATTTTAGCTTTGAATGTCACAAATTAGTACTCTGCATTGTCAAGTTCACCTTACTTCTCCCCAATATTTTGAAATGTCTAATTGCACAAGGCCCACAACATTCCCAAGTATGGCCCAAACCAGATTAAAATGCAATTGGGAAATTTTAATAAAACAAATAAAAATACAGTAAACCGTAGATTTTTAAACTAAGTTAATTTGTGCCTGGCTGAGATCCTTATAGATTAGTGACCTTCATTTATATTTAAGTATAGTACCACATGTAAATCATGTCAAAGAAAATTTTATTCCCATTTCTATTCTTTGGTTAGGGTCAGATTATTCATGTAACTATGCATTTCCCCCCTCTAGAATCCTCCATTTTAGACTGGTTTGGGAGAATTCAGGGAAAGGAACAAGAAATAGATTGTCAGGTGTTTTTCAGTATAACACTGGAAAGCATGTTTCTGTTTGATTTCAGGTGATCTGGAAATAAATATTTACATACTATTTTTAGATTTGTTTTTATTTAATTTATTCATTGAGATAATATCAGGCCTGCTCATTATTCTCCAAAGGGTAATTATTCTATTTACTTTATAATAATGTAATATGTCTGATAATGTTTCCAATATTTTCTTGCATTACAGAAATCAATTCTCTACAGTTTTAAAACACTTATTAGTGACTTCTGAAAATTTTAAAGTCTTTTAGAGTTTCCCTTTTATCCTAAGATTGGAAATAATATATTATACCTCCAGTATCTTCCCTTAAAGAATTGTTATGAGAAGCAAATAGGATAATGTGTATAAAATACCTGTAAACCTTAAAGCCCTTTATTGTTATCTTATTGTTTCATCTTGTTCAGTAGAATTTAAATTAAAAAGGCCCTCCTAACAAGACACTATTGTGCTCTTATATTTTTTAATATTTCATACTTTACAGACTATAGTTTCTGTGGATAAAATTAATGACTTTTATAATTGAATAAATATACCAGAATTCTTCAGTAAATCTCACTGAAAAAAATCTTTCTAACAACTCCAGTGGCACATAGGACAAAAGAAATGATAAGGACTTCAGCTTGTTCCCACATGTTTGATCTTTGTATTTTGAAAGTTTTTCATCCTATGTAGCTTAAAGACATTTGAAATGGTGGTATTATGGGCTGGCAGTTCTGTTTATAAAAATGCTCTAATTCCAGTAGTTTTATTAGGTGAGTTCCCAAGAATATTTTGAGGCCTTTTTATGATATAGGAATTTATCACTTTTTACACTTCTAAAGACAACAAAGTACCATAATTATTTTCATCCCACTTTTGGTTTTTTGGGGGGGTTCAGATAAAAATGGTTCTAGAAAAAATACCTATCTCATTGTTGTTCCTTTACATTTTACATTCATCCTATTGGTTATTATATAGATGGGGGAAAGTTGCTTTTTATAATGGAATCAAAACATCAGGAGATAAGCTTATCTAATTGTTGTAGCAGTAAAAAGCAGCTTTGATACAACTCCTCTAGCAAACAAGACAATAGGGAAGACTTTTTATCTCATATGTTTCTACCTAATGTTCGTCTTATTATTATCACTACTGATGATAATAATAACCACAATAATAATAAAATACCCTTTGTTATATCTAAGTTCTATTTCTTTCTGATGACACTATATAACTTTGATTGGGAATGCCATATTTAGAGGAAAAATCTGATTTTATACTGGGAAGCATAGCCTGGGAATGAAAGTGATTATCACACAAGGAATTGAATGATGTAAAATTTGAAAAATTTGTGAATCAAGGTTCTCAAAAACAGTTTGACAGTACAGTCCCAATAAGAGGAATTGATCAAAATGAGAAATAAATCACAAACCGCATTGCACAACACTCATTTCTGAATGCTGAGAACTCAGACTATTTCTTTTTCTTGAGCAAAGAACTGAGCCAGACTTTTTAGAAAACAAGCAAAAAAAATCCTGCCTATTGCAAATAGGCACCAAATATTAATTTTTATCTTAATAAGCTTCTGACTATGTATGCAATATAAAACCCCACAAAACTCCACTTCTATTAAAATAGAGGAGGTAGGTTTCATTATCTATTTAGTAAGATCAAAAAGAGATTACTTTTTCATTTTTCTTCCTTTTAATGATTAAGCTACATATTAAAAAAAAACATGCAGAACTGAAACATCAAAATTCCATTTAAGCTGAATCAAAGCCAAACAGCTTTGGTTTAAATATCTGCTTCTCACAACTGGACACAGAATTTAATTTTTAAAAAATGTTCTCCTAGTGTGAAAGTGAGTCCCTGATCAGATTCGAACAATTGAACCAAGAGACACAGAAGCCAGGAAATGTAAATTGTTAGTAAAAATACTGACTTAAAATTTCCTTTCACAAATGAATTCATAAACTTAGGGCTAGAAGAGACCTCAGACATATTCTAATCCAAGATCATTATTTTACAGAGGAAGAAACTAAGTCACTATGTTGTGAACAGAATTGCCCAAAGCCACAAATAAGTAAGAACCAGAATTTGGACTGGATTCTATGGCTCCCAATCCTGGTTTTCTTTTTCCATTCATTGTGCCAGATATAAAAATTGGCAAGTACTTAGGTGTTTTTTTTTTTCCTGAATGTTCCATCTATTGGTTTACTGAAGAAAGATTGAATGTATTCATTTATTAACGAAATCCTCTATAATGTGAAAAGATTAGAAATCTATTTTGAATTTTTGTTCTCTTCCCCATTTCATCTGTGACAAGTGACACATTGAAGTTTAATGCCATTAAGAATGTTTGCTTCAAAAACAGTCACATCCTTATTTTTCTTATCAGATTTAAAGATGGGGAAATACTGTGTAAAAGAAAGAGATTTAGTTTTTGCCTATTGCTGAACAAAATCCCTGTTATATGAGGCTGTTTCATGTCCCCTACATCTCCCTGAGTTTGCCATGTGGTGCCTTGGTAAGGCAAGGTCATCTGTGCCTAATTAGTAGCTAACCCTGGGAAAGGCATATTGGAATTGAAGACTGAGCATTGGAGGGAAATGAGAGGCAAGTCATCTATGGCTGAACTGGGAACATTTTGAGAACATTCTTACTCAACATAGGCCATGGTGAGTTACTGGTGAGATTCCTATTTACACCCTTGATTGGCCCACAGTCCTAACACCTTCGTGCCCCCTGTATGAATCATTGCCCCCATGGAGACTTACTCCGAAAAGTGACAAGAACATGGGTGGTAAGCCATTTTAAAAGATGATATCAATCTATTTCCATTGTAGCTTAATGTGGAGCTGATATATAACTGACCCTGAATGGAAGGCTAAGTCTCTCCCAGAGGGTGAATTGGAGCAGGCTGATTCCCTGCTGCTTAATCTAATCAAACAGGGGCCTCTCTGTTCCTCATTTTGCCACATCTGATGCCCGACTCTTATATTAAAAAAAGAAATACACATGCACAAACGCAGTGCTCGGGGTCCCTTGGTACATCATTAAGTTGTAAAAATGACTTCATCACTCATGACAGAAAAAATAGATGGTTCCAACAGCGACATATGGCAGCGAGAGAATCACTCCACCAGCTGCCCACCTGATATACCCCTCCCCCCAGACTTTTCCCTACCCCAGGGAGGCTGCTAGGGAGTCTGCTAAACTGCAATGCAGCATGAGTGCAGCCCTAATGAGGGGGGAGGGAGAGAAAAAGGGCAGAGGCACATACCATCCCCTTCAGCCCCTAGAGCTTCTCTACCTCTGCTGACAAGCGGGCTAAGCTAAGTTCATCATCTACCCCAGACATGGCAAAGCATGGAGTAAGGGTCCAGCAGGGTCTTCCTCTTCTTGGAAGGAAGGGGAGCCAGATTGGAATCTCATGTATTTGATTTTTCTGGGGTCAGGAATGACTCTATCATGGACAGATAGACAGATTAGGCAGATAAACAGGGAGATAGAGTCACCTCTGACTCTATTGTGGGTAAAACCCATTCATCCAGAGCGGAATGCCAACTCTTGCCCCTCTATTGATGCTTGAGTTCTTTTCACACACAAAGGGATTTCAGAATTGTTGCCTGGCACAGAGTTAAGGAACCAGGGAACATTGTTTTGTAGGAGATGTTATTTCTAAACTTAAGTAGAGAATAAATCAGTTTCATGAGAATTCTAAATGCTGAATTATTTTTGTTAAGAAATCCAGCTTATTTTTTTCTCTTTTCACTCCTTTGCGCCATATATAAAGCAGATAATTTTACATATATATATATACATATATATATATATATATTATACACACATATGCATATAACCATCACTATCACCACTATAAATTCTCTTTATTTTGGCCCTGAAATATGAGGTTTGTGGATAGAATGAGTTCACATCTCTTTCAAAAACCTTACACTATTCTTCATGAATGGATTTTATAACAATAACCATTCCTGGAAGGCTACATTTCCTCAAGCTGTTGAAATGTTTATTTCTTTTATTTAAAAAAAATACAAATACTTACTAGTGATTAACTTTTAGGTCTATGGATTTGCATGTTTATTACAGGAGACAAATCATCCTCCACATGAAATCTAGTACTAGGAAAATGTCAGTTTTAAATCAAGATATAATAAAATGTTTTGTAAAATTCCATTGAAAAGCCTTCCTTTCTCTTCCCAACAAAGGGTCAACAATACCCACATCATTCTAAAGGCTCTGTAATCTCAGGGGAGGGTACAAAAAGGCACAAGGGCTATATAATCCATGCTGTCCTTTAGGTAAAAAACAAATTCATAGATTATGTCCCTATTGGTTTGATTTTTTTAGAATGCAGAAAAGAAATGTCTGTCATGATTTTATGAGAAGACAAAAAGGTCAAAAGAGTTTAGTATCTGATGTAGTTTAAAAATGACTAAATGTCCCAATCACTCCTGACACAAATCCTTTTGGTCCCTTTGGATCCATTAAAAGCTTCTCTCTCTAATTCTTGGATTTTCCCCTGGATTTGAAATACTATAGATGGTAGTCACTCATGCAGTCAACAGCTCAGAGAAAGTACATGGTTATATACAGAAGATTGAAATCAGGAAAGCCTAGGTTTGAAAACCTCCTCTGATACTCCTTGTGTGATCATGAAAGTCACTGAATTCTTCCTCAACCTCAGTTTTCTAATCGGTCAAAAGTCAGCAATGATATCTGTAATTGTCGTTCAGTACCCACATCTCAGCATGGTGAGATGCTAGCTCAATAATTCTAAACAAAGTGCTTTTAAAAATTATAAACACTAGTCATTGTAGTGGATAGAGTACCATCTCTGAAGTCAGGAGGACCTGAGTTCAAATGTGAACTCAGACATGTTAACACTTCCTGGCTATGTAATCCTGGGCATGTCACTTAACCCCAAATGCCTCAGCAAAAAATTATAGTATATATATATATATATATATATATATATATATATATATATATATATATAAAGGAGGAAAGCATGTCATGGATTGGCAAAATGTTTAAAGGTTATGTGGATGCTATAAATCATCATAGATAGTCAGGAACCCTGCCTCAGTCATCACCACCTCAGTTTTTGCTTCTGGTAGGATGAGACAGCAGAAAGAGAGTCAGAAGAACAGGATCTGAATCCCAGGACTACTACTTACAATGTGACCCTCAGTTAGTCACTCCATTTCTCTTGGCCTTGTTTTCCTATATATAATAAAGAGATTGGACTAAATGACCCTTGACATTCCCTCAAGATACAATTCTATGATACTTTGGTTATTTGGGAAGGGGGGTTCCTTACTCAAATGAAAAGCTGAATTAGGAGAATAAGATACACCCCAAAGTACAAATATTGCCTTTCTAAAGCAAAGGAATAGAAGCCATACCTATGGTTTCATTGTTATAATGTGTTTGGTCTATAAGTAGGTCAATTATCTTCTTTACAACTTAGAATCTGAGTTGTCTAGAGCAAGAGTGTCAAATTCAAATAGAAATGGGGGAATCACTAAATAATAATAAAAGGATCAATGCAAATATATAATGACTTAGAAAACCACATGGTAATATCAATTATGTTTTATCGCATTTTTATTTATTTTGTTAAATAGTTCCCAGTTATATAGTTTCATCTGGTGCCATACTGTTGAATGTTATAAGGGCAAGCCATATGCTTGACTTTTATCCTAGAGCATTGACTAATTAAGAAATTTGCTCAGGGTCACCCAAAATGCCACATATACATTAAATATTGAAGGCTACATATGAACCCAAGCCTCTTTGCTTCCAAGGACATTTCTCTGTTCTGTACCATATTGTACCTTATGTAAAATCTTGTTTAAATTATATCAAAAGTGAAATAATTGTAGACGTTAAAAGGAAAATTAAACTCTAATCTTAAATTTTCTCAGTTGGGTTAATATTTTATGTCTGCTTGCCTAGAGTATAAAAATGACATACATTTTTATTTTAAAGGAATAACACAGCATTGTTATCAGTCAGTGAACTTTAGATGCTTGGATGAGTGGTGTTGAAATGAAGCCATTTCAAGGCTGCTCTTTAAAAGCCTTCAAATGAGATGTAAAGCATTTTCAGTGGACATTAACTTCAACAGTGAATAATGGGGGCGAAAAGATAATTTAATAAGGTTGAAACTTGACACTTGAAAAGAGGCAATTTTTTTTCACAATGGAAATTTTCCATTTACATTTGTAAATGTTGAAATCAGATTAAAAACAAAATCAGAGCAGGCAGAATGAATAATAATAACAGCTAACATTTATACAGCATGCTTTAAGCTTTGAAAAGTGCTTTACAAATATTATTTCATTTAATCCTCAATGCAATCTGGAAGACAAGTGCTCTTGTCATCCACATTTTACATATTAGGAAATTGAGGCAACTAATTCATATTTAGGTGACTACTAGATAAATGCATAAAGATAGAGATAAGATAGATAAATGATAGATATATAGATAGAAAGAGATACATTGAGATAGATATATTAAATGGATAGAGATATTAGACCTCACCTTCCAGAACCACAATATTTTCTAGTTTTATATTTTCTTTTGTCTCAGACTGTTGTATTTAATGAACTACTAATCTGTCTTTGCAAAAAGGATAAAAGCTGCAAAACAGGATACACTAAAATCATATTTGGATCACTTGCTTTATAGAACTCCATTTTGGACATGAACTTTTATGTATTTGCTGCCTATCTCCCGAAAACTGCAAAATCTGATTACCTCACTAGAACAAGTTCCCTTGCTTACTTGGTCCATTCAATGACTGCTATAAATTTGGCAAGACGGCATTTGCAGTGAAGAAGGCACTAGAATATGAGTCAGAAGACCCAGTTTCTACCATCAATTTCAGTGCTGTCTAATGGTGTGATTTTAAACAAATCATTCTTTCTAGGACTTTCCTCATTTGTAAATCAAGAGGAAAGTTGACTTCTTTTATCAATAGTCACATAAAAATGCTGTAAATCACAACTTATTGGAGAAATTCAAAAACATACCTAAGGTATCACCTCACACTTGGCCAACATTACAGAAAAGGAAAATGGATGTAAGCTCCTAGAGGCCAAGGACTGATGTAGCTTTGTGTTTGCATTTCCAGCATTGGTGTTTGTCACATTGTAGGTGCTGTATGGAACTAACATTGTAAAATGAGGTTTGGGGGCAGGCTAAAATCAAAACTCCCCTACCAATCTAATATTTTATGATTCTAGTTCTGATATATAGAGATCCTTAAGAATTTTGTACTTTAAAATGCCACAATAGAAAAAAAATATCTCTTTTTTAGTTAAAAAGTAAACACATCAGATGAGCCTCTATTATATAAATGTATCAAAATACATTTTTCTTTTTTTTTTTAACAATGCCAAATATGCTGGGCTTTTCTCCCTCACCTTTTAAAAACAATAATCCTCCAATTTTCTTTATCAAAATGACTATTTTTCCTTACATGATCACCAATTCTGCAGCTAGAGGTATGTAATATCACTTTAAGGATAACAGAAAAGAAAATGATGCAAGAATTCCCTTTCTCTGGGGACTGAGCTCATTCTTTCCCCAGCTCTCCTAGTCTTTCATCCTCATAAATAAAAAACTAAATGTGGATTTTGCCCTACCTAGACAATGAACCAACAACCTTAATTGTAAGCAGGTATAGGATTGCTTTGGACCCAGCCAATAGAAAGATCTATTATCTTTTTTTTTTTTTTCAATAGGAACATTTCTATGAAAAGGTATAGACACAGAATATCTTTCCCTTGATGCTCTCTCTCCAAACACCTCAGTTCCACAGGATTGTATGCATGAAGACACCATGACAAACACCCCCAAAGGGAGATTATTTTGCACCCCAGAGAGAGAATGTGTCCCTAGTATCCTAGCCAAGGGGAATCTTATGCCATTTTTAGAGTTTCCAGGAAGAAGCAATTTTGAATGGGTGTCCATGTCTGTTGATAGCAAATTAGTTGAATTGAATCTCTCTATTTCAGAATAGCTTTCCAGATAAGGATTGCAATTTTCCCCCTTATTTCTTATAGAAGAAATTCTTCTTATAATGTGTACTTTTAAATAATTCATATATATTATCAAGCTTTCTGAACAAGCAGAGACAGTTCATGTGAGGTTAAAAATATCAGATAAATATTGATGTAAATCATAATTTTAAGTCACCCCATCTTTTTTTTTTAAAGGAAATTATGCCAAAGACATTAGATATTGGATAAATGTTAAGCATACTGCATACTAGAAGTCATGTGGCAGAGTGCAGGACTTGGAATTTAGGAAAGACCTAAATCCAGTCACACCTTGGACATTTTTTTAGCTGTGTTTGACTTTGGGCGGATTCCTTATTGTCTGGGGGATAGGTTCTTCATTTGTGAATTGGGGGTAATATTAGCATTTTCCTTCATAGAGTAACTGTGATGATCAAATGAGATTAATAATGTATTAAGGTGCTTTCCAGAGCCTGAAGTGCTGCATAGTCAGTCGGTGCCATTTTAGCTGTGATTTCTAATGAAAGCTACAAGATTGCACTTTACATGCGATTTCTCTCCATTTTGGCTTCCCATTTTTAAAAGAGAGGGAAATTGGCAAATCCCAGGTGTTTCTGCCTGGCAGGAAAACCTTAGCCTTTTAACATTTGGCAAGCTTAAGGTTCTGATTTTGGATGGAATCTTAAAGGTCCAGTTATTGTATTTTGACATCAATCTCTTCTTTAGTTGTCTACACACATTGCTCTTGAACCCTGAAGTTGTTCCAGGAATGGAAAGTGCACTTAAATGCAGATTTTTTTTTAAAGAAATGGAAAAATATCAAGACTTTTCTTTTCAAGGAAAAAATAGCCTCGATGCTAGAAGCTTGATTGAAAGCTAAAAAGCTCTGTAATTTATAATTACGCACACTGAAATCTGTTTTACCCTTAATGATTTTTACCTAAGGTCACTTTACATGAACATGGGGATGTTGGCCTCTATCTCTACTTCTTTGTCTTAGCTTTGTAACTTGTATGGAGAGAAGGGTTAAAATCTGGGGGTAGATATTATTCCAAGACAACTTTATGAAATTTTCTTCCATTCCATCCTCTACCGCTGTGAAGGACTCTCCTGAAATCAGTGCCCTCTGCCTGCTAAGCCTCAAGTAAATTTCCAGGAGTCCCCCTCAGGGCCCTCGAGATGCCTGAGCTGTCTGTCAGAGGCTGGAAGACTTGATCTTTGTGTTAGAATCTTAGATGAGCAGAATTGGACTTAAGAAACACCAGGGCGGGATCGGGGAGACTGAAAATGACAAACTGGGTCTGGATATTGAATAGAGCCAATGAGTAATTAACGAGGAAACTGGCGTATGCTTCTCACGGTCTAAAAGAGGAGTTGTTCTTGTCATTTTTGTTCATCTTTAAAGCACGATTCTTTTGAGGGGACGGAAAGAAGCGTTAGGATGGGGCGTTAGAGTGCAGTCTAAAGCAAGCAACAATTTTAAATCTTTAAACAGGAGGGAACAAAACGGGTTCTTTCTCCCCTTCATGAGCAACGATGCGGTCTTAAGGAATGAATTTAGGGCTCTAAAACGAACCTGAGACTCCCATCAGTCTGTGGCCCCAACCAGGGCCCTACGGCTTTTCCCGGTTCTCAGGTTCCCAGACTCGGGGACAGCCCCAGAGAAGGAAGCTTAGGTGGGAAGGGGGTCGAGCTGACCGGGAGCAGGCACTAGGACCTCACCGGCCCTCCCCGCCCAGGGGGACTGAGCTCCATGCCTTCCGTCTTCCCGCAGTTCTCCGCGGAGCTAATTAACAGGTGGAATCTCACCCCTGGTGCTTGAAAGCTCGCCAGACACCATAGAAACCACGCTTTAAGACCCCGGCACCATCTGTTTTGCGGCTGGGGGCGGCGGGCCTGCCGGGCCTAGAAGAGCTCGCCTGGCAGTGCGGCCGCAGGGCCCGAAGCACCCCCGCGGCCCTCACCTCGCCCACCAAGGAGCCGACACCCGCAGCTTTGGCTTTTTCCCGGTAACAAGAAGCCGGGAGGAGAAAGGGAAGCGCGGAGGGAAGAAGGATGAGACTGCCGACATTAATAGTAATAATAACGAAAGTAATAGCAATGATATCAGCTAATGAGAATAATAATATTCCGCCACATCTCCCCATGAACCCAGATTCAAGCCAGCTGCCCAATCTAGCCGTGGTGAGTTTAGGGAAATCTTTGTCAATCACAGCCCCGCCACTAGGCCTTTCCGTGCCCCTCCCCTCTAGCCCTCCAGCTATCCGTACTAGGCCGGGACTTCTCGATTGGACTTGATCATTTGGTCTGAGGCCCGAGCTAGACCCGGATCCCATAGGGCGCAGCCAGAATGCTAGAGCAACCACACTGAGGAGAGTTGATACCTATTGATATTCTTCCTCTAGTCATCCTTCGCTTCTCCAAGATCTCGGATTTTCCACACAGTCTCCCTGACCCCCCAGAGACCCCCCAGGCCGGTTCCCCGGCTAATGCAGGTACCTGTTGGCGGCCAGACGGGACGCGATGTAGCCTCCGGGGATCTGAGTGATGATGTAGCCCCAGAAGAAGGAGCCATGGATCATCCCCACGGTTTCCGGGTCCCAGTTAAATTTGGCTTTCTACCAAGGCCAGAGAAGCAGGAGAAAAGAGAAGAAAGCAGGAAAATGAGCGTGCTAGCCTGAACCGCAGAGAGTCTTTGCTAATTTCATTTTACACCTTCCATGGTGAAGATACAGGGATCTGTAGTGCACAGTGACCCGGGCTTAGCTCTCTTAGGTTACCTAAAACTCCCGCACTCTTTTGTTCCTCTGCTAAAGGTCTGTCTGCCTGCAAGCTAGATACCCTAACCGCAGCTTTGTGGGGATGGGGTGCAGGGAAATGTTAGATTCCTTATAATAGGGACACTCGGAGGGAAAGGGAGCGCCGGAAGGGAAGTAAGGTTAGAATAGAGGACAAGGGAAGGATTTTTAACTTTATCTCCAGAGCCATCATAAATATTGGCTGAATTAGAGTTTAATTGAACTAAAGGCGAGATGGGGCTGATATAGGAAACAAAATTCGAAGATTGGAAACTGCAATTAAACTTGCAATTACAGAAGTGGTAAAGAGGGAGCAGAAAAAAGAAGGCAGCACACACCTGCTTCAGAGAGAGAGTTCTGGTCTGTGGACTCAGATCAGTTGGGGGAGGGCAGGGTAAAGGGTAAACACCGGGCTATGAGGATACCAAAAGGGAGGCGGTTTTTATTCCGAAGAAAACTGGATACTAGTTAGAAAGAAACGAATATAAATGAAACTGGTGTATGGAGGTCAAAGTTGAGAGCCAAGCTTCCACACAAGAAGCCAGACTAGCTTACACTCCTCAGGGAAAAATGAAACAAAACAAAACAAATAAGCTCTGGGAGCTCGCTCTTTCTCAATCCCATATTATTGGACCTAGGGTTGCTGAGGGAAGAGATGGGAGTAAAAAGGCTGTACTTGAGATCACTAGTATATTTTTTCTTTTTTAAGAAACATCATTTATCAATTCCTCTGGTCATATGCTGTATCCGAATTACTTGTACCATATATTTCTTATATAGTTGTGTGTTTGTGTTCGTGTTGTGTGTGTCTGTGTGTGCCCTTTGACTATAAACTTCTATCTTTTTTTGTCTTTAATGATATGGAAACATAAAGGGAGCACAGTGAATGTTGTGGATTGATTGACCTGTGGCCTGGCTCATCTAGTTCTTCTATTTAAATACTAATTTCCCTCAGATTTCCTCCATGAAACCTAGAAGCAGTGGAAAAGCTACAGCTCTCCTGAAGTCCTCTATTTAAGATCAAGAGTTGTGTTCCTTTGCAGAAACAAATTCACAATAAGGTTGAGATGGGAGCAACAGTCCAATGGTCTTGGAAAAGAGCCCCCTAAGGTACAAAGATGAGAACTAAGAAAACTCTATTGGAGCTATTAGTATTTTATTATTATGTAATATTTTCTGCAGTTAGATGTTTGTGGCAGGAGAGCTGACCTCAAACTCATGAGGATATGGGTGCAAGTCCCAACTGGTGGGGTGAATCTGAGCCAGTAACTTAGGGCCAAGTAAGTTTCTAAGATTAGGAATGACAGAGAAGGTGTCCATCTGCTTTGATAGAGGAAATTTCTCACTGGGAGTTACCTCTACCCATGGAATCCTGCTCCCTTATCATTGCTATCCCATAATATTATATGTGATCTATTTCCATGTGTGACCATAAAAATTGAGGACAACTTTGTCCCCTTACTGGATTTCCAGTCAGGACGTTTAAATTCCCATCTCTGTTGCTTACATCTTTGGGAAGTCACTCTCTGACCTCCAGTCTCCTCATCTACAAAATGTGGATTTGGACTACATGGACTCCCAAGACCCTCTGCAGTTCTAAACTGATGATTTTATGGCCATAGAGTTGGAAAGGGAGTGGAGTCTCTGGTGAAATAAGAAAAAAAAGTGGAGAGGAGAAGAGGGGATCCGTGTCCCCACAGTGGCCCACCTCCTTGATGATCTTCCCCCCTCGGTGTATGGTACTGTTGTTCACCATGTCCACGATGGCGACCCCCAGGTTGCAGCGGATCCCGAAGGAAATGCAGAAGCCCAGGCCACTCATGATAGCTATGATATAGCGGCGTGGCAGGCCAAAGCAGGTGCAGTCGCAGAGTGGCGCCTTCTTCTCCTGCACCTCCAGGGGCTTCCCATCCTCGGTCAGTTCAATAGTCTCCCCAGTCTTCTGCTTCTTCTCGAGCACCCTGGAGTGAAGAAGGGAGGACAGAGAGCCAGGGAGGGGGCAGGGAAGAGAGAGGGAAGACAGGAGGTATTAAGGACAGCGTCCAATTCGAGGTCCGGGAGCAGGTGGAGTGACTGGAGGAGATTGAAGAGCCCTGATTCTCTCCTTGCTGTGTTCACTTAGCGCCTCTCCAGGGTGGAATTGGGGAGGGGTGTTTTTAGCTCTCTGGCAAGTAGGGATCTATTTAAAACCCGAGCTTCTTAATCTTGCTTTTGATGATTGTTGATTGTCTTTGTCTTGGACCCTCTCGGGGAAGGCTTTCGTTTTATCCAAAGAATATTTAGAGATGCATTAAACACAATATTTAAGATGACTAAGGAAAGCAATGATATTGCCACCCCAGGTTGAGAAGCCCTTGGAAATGATTTTTGCACCTGGTGGGGGAGGGGGAGTATGAGCGATTAGACGAGGGAATCCACTCGTCTTTCTAGCTAAAAATTTTAATCAAACTCCTTGGCTTTTTTTACCATTTGTAATCCCAATAGAAGGAAAGGTAAACACTCTAAGAGGAGAAACTGCTTTGTGCGTCTAACTGTGTACACAGTGAGTGCTTAAACAGTGCTGGTGGAATCGAATTGAACTGAATTGAATTGAATTGGCTTTCGACCTTTCTTCTCTAAAGAAGGACATCCCACCCCAACCAAACTCCGGGTGTTACACTCCTTTGGCTCAAATGCTCGCGATATTCCCTACTCTGAATGCTCCCTAATCCCTGAACCCCATTTCTCTCCCCACCAACTCCTAAATAGTCTCCATGTTGTTTTCCCTACGGGATTGCTTGAGCTAAGGGGGAAAAAAAAGAAAAAAGAAATTGGAGCTAATAGCTTCAAGGTGGCTATTTTGAACCTCTCCGCTTGTGTTCTTTCTCCCTCTCCTGCAGCATTTATGCCCTAAACGTTCTTTGTTACTACTCTTAATTCCAATCTCCTGTCATTCTCCGCTGAGTCCAAATCTCCGTTAGCCTGCAAAAGCAACAGTTCCCTCCTCTGACTTCCCTGCGGGGGTCCTTTCCCAAAGGGATGCGGGTTTTCTGGGTGGGAGGTGACGTAGCCACGCCCACGCTTCTCGTAGCAAAAGTGTTCTGGGCCAAGTCCTTCCTGAATCTGGATTTCAAAGAGGGAAGGACAATGCAGGGGTTCGTGTGTCACACCTGCAGCAGGCTCTGCCCAGATTGTCTTTTTCGAATCAGCCCCGCCATCTGAACTCAAATCCTTGATCTTGATTTTACATTGGCTCTCATCCTCTATATATGGCTTTTCTTTTCTAAAGATGGCGGGGAGGAGGATGGGGGGGGGGGAGAAAGAGAAAGAAAGGGCCCTCGAAAATATAGACAAAATAACCCCCCCCAAAAAAACTACCTTTCATACATTTGAAATGAATTATTTACATTTCTCAATTACACGCCAGGAAAAAAAAAATGTGTTGGAGCCTTTTCTAGACATTCAAATGCAATTCTATCCACATCCAAAGAAAACCACTCGTGCATAAGGCATTTCCGCATTCAATGCAGACCCTGCACCACTTTGGAAATGCCATTGCCATCGATATTTTAAAAATTCCAAACCTTCAGGAATGAATCACATCAATGCATTTGTCTCAGAGGGCTAAAATCCTTTCTTACATTCGAGTAACAACAGTTTTCTTCCGAGAGTTAAATCTGTGAGATTTCTCTTTAGACAAAGACACCCCCTCCCCTTTTAAAAGGAGTATCTCCTAGTTACGTTAGGGTGTAAGAGTTTCGAATATTTAAAGGAAACCTTTCCTTAAACGTAGTATTTTCGGTTTGAAATAAGCAGGATCAATTTTCATTTTTATCAGTTCGGCCATTTATATTATATATACACTACATATACACATAACTATAAACACACACATATAGGGTTGCTTAAATATAATGTGATTATAAATATTAATATGATTATAAATGTAATATGATAATCTGAATGATATTATCAAATAGGTTCAAAGAGTGTTACGTTTGGAATATGATTTTCAAGCCTTTCACAACACATGAAACCATAATAAATTCCTTGTTATTCTAAATATAATAAATTCATGGTGATGTTGACAGTTTAATATTTTAAATCATTCTTAACCAGAAGTTTTTAAGAATATAAGAATGATTTTTTTAAATGCCACAAATACTAGAGGAGAAGAGGAAATGAAGATTCAAGTAATGGGATTCAAAACAAATATATATATACAGATTTTATGTATCCCTCAATCAAGTTTTCCCTTAGAAAGCTTCCAAATCTAACTTCCAGTCTTGGAGCAAAAGGTCTCCTTGGGTGTCCTTAGTATCTGATCGAATGTGACTGAATGAGCAATTCTCAGTAGTGTTGTAGGATTGCAGTGGAGAATGCGGAATGTTGCCGCATAGATAGGTACAAGTCCTGACCAGAAGTGGAGCCAACCCGAACCTGAAAAAAGCTGGAAGGAAGTATTTGAGCTACCCGCCTTACCTTTTCTCAAAACTTTCTATTTATTTCCTTAAATATTATTCTTTCTAAATCTGGAAAGAAAATGCTACCCAAAATACACTTTCTTGCTCTTTTTTGTCTGTTTTATCTCCTTGGGGATTGATCTCCTTTCTTTGAAGAATACTCCAAGAAAAGAGACAACCCTTAAAAACAAAAGGAAAAGAACAGAAAAACGATCTCCCTGGAGTTACCTGTTGTAACAGGATTCAATGGCCAAGTTACTATAGCGAGTGTTAGTTTCAAAATCGTTTCTATCCATCCATTGCACTTAGAAGGATTATTCTTTTCATAATGCACAACCTTTCAAGCCATACCAGAGACTGATGTCTGTGAGAGGACGAATACATAATTTAAAAATACATAATTGTTTCGGTCTCAAACCCAGAAATTGGCCCGCAATCAATTATTGATATATTTAGTGCTTCTTCTTCTTCTTTTTTAATTCAAAAGGAAGATCTCCTGGGAGATTACTAATCGAATGGGCTTAATGCTTTTTGCATGGAAGGTATCTAACTCAAGCTTTTTCCAAGTAAATGATGAGAGAAGAGGGAAAGCCCGTGGATAGGGTGTGGAGTCTTCCCTTATTATAAAAGAGATGAATTCTGGAGTGGAAAGGGGAGAAGTATCTGCCACTAATCATCCCATACAGATGGTAACACACACACACACACACACACACACACACCAGATTGCTTTCATGCCACATTCTTTTGCCAACCTTGGGTGAGCCCCAATGTTTAACCGAACAAACGTTACCGATCAAATTACAAGCCTTCGAAGTGGTTTCATTTAACTGAAACCTATCTGACAGTTTCTCCAGAAAGAAGCCCCAGTGAACGCGGGAGTCGTTTTCTCTTACCTGTAGATTTGGCCGAGAGATTTTCCAGCAAAATTCTTCAGCCCCTCTTTGCCAGGGGTCAAAATCCTTTGTTTTATCGACTCCATCCCTGCAGCAGTGGCTCCCGGTGTGTACTAGGTTTGAGCTATGAAAGGCGAAGCTTGCGCATATTGGCTTAATCGCTAAGGTGTTTTTTTTCCCTCTCTCTCTCTTTTTCCTTCCCCGCGAAATGGCTATTGGTGCACCTCTGAGAAGAAGAATGTGAGTGAAAGGGAGGGAGAGAAAGGGGATATAACAGAGTACAGCTACATGCAACCCACGGCTTTCCTAATAGGAGAGTTGCTAGACACAATTAGAAAGTCTTATTTGAAGGGGAGGATCCGGTAGCAGAGGAAGCATGCAGTGCCATGATATTTGGGCGGGTACGAAGAAGTCCTTCTTGATGGAAGTTAGTCCTCTTGGAAACGATTTCTAATTCTGGTTTGGAAGCTCTTTTCAAAAACGGCAGGATTTTCAAATAGAGGAAATCGTAAAGCTCTTCTGTAAGTGCAAAGAGAAGATGATACCAGTGTTAGTCCTCTTCCGTAGCAGAGTAGCTTGAGAGAGAATTAATGGATGGTTTTTAGCTCTTAGGTGGGCAGTGCCAACCCTAAGGCTTCATCTTCACAAATGAGCTTCTGCTCCCTTCACGGGGAAGCAATTCAGATATGCGGTAGTGGAGAGTAAAGATGGAGAGAGAACTTGACGCTCCTTGGAACGAGAATCAATGAAAAGCGAAAATGTGATTTAGTGAGACAAATAGGTCTAATTTTGGACAGAGCACGAGAGCTTTTCAGCACTGGGGACAGCTCCCTCTCGGTCTGGCGTTGCCTCTGGATTTCAGGACCACGGACAGGGCACGGAGGGCAGAGGGAAAGGTTTTTTGAGTCCGCTGCTTTGCCAACTTTTTAGAGGAGGTAGGACAGTCCTTCCAAAAGACCATCCTGGGGCTCTTCAGGAATGGGTGCTATGGAAACCAACTAGAAAGATGTCATCATCTCATTGGTTTGCAGAGAGAATGGTGCAGTTGATTTGGCAAGGAAGGAAGAGTTTATTAAAAATTGACAAGTTACTTCTCGTCTCCCACGTCTCGCCCAGCACGCTGACGCCAGCCCATCCTGACCCTGTTGCAGTGAGGGAAGATTACAACATATTTCACTTGGGTTTGCGGCATGCTGGGAGGCGGGGGGGGGACTGGCTAGGCTTTACCGTTTAATATGGGCAAGCCCAGTAATTATTTTGTAAATAGATTTAGTTGCAATCTCTGAAAGAAAACAGGATGAAACTGGAAATACTTGTAATTGTTATTAACAAGTTCATTTACTTAAACATATGTGACTTTCACATGTTATATTTTAAACCTTCGTGATTCAAAGTGCTTTCCTAAGATAAGATGATAAGATACTGATTTGTGACTTTGTGCCTTATTCCCATACACAAGCTGTTGCTTTCTCTAGAAATAAAACACTGGTGATATTTTTAATAAAGCAGAACCTGGAAGATTAGAACAGACTCTGTTGATACATATTTGAATTACACTTTTCATCCCTTAAATTTGTGCTGCCCTCAGAACTGAGCTGTGTGTAACTCTTCAACAAAGACTTTTGGTTTCAATAGGAAGAAAACAAAAATGTGTATAGGCCCATTTAATTTATGAAAACAGACATCTCCAGGTCAAGAAACAAATTACTGATGCATTTTGCTGGATAGTAAAATCCTTATGCTATAGGTATTTTAGCGAATCACTTCAAAAAGCAATCGGCCTTGGGACACATTCTGAAGGTCAATAAATGACAAGTTGTTTTAGGCCAGCAGGGGGAGTGAATCCTTAAATTGGCAGTCATTAGGATCTGATATCCACTTCTCTGAAGGGGAGATCTCAATAAGTAATCATTCAGAGAAGCTGTCTAAATTATATGAATGGCTACAGTTATGAATGAGAGAAAAATTATCAAATAGCTGAGAATTTCAACAAAAATTGTGATAAAAGTCAATCCTTAATGGATTGTGTTAAGACAAAGAACATTAGGATGTTCTTTCCTAGCCCTGTCAATAGAAAGATATATGTGTATATATACAAATATGTACACATATACATGCATATAACACATATTGTGTGTATACATATATATCCATATATGTATTATTCAAAGGACAGTATATCAGATGCTGTTTTATATTTTATAAAATGACCATGGCTATAAGGCCCTTTTAAGTCCAAGATCTTTGTGCTTTTCCTACCCAGAACCAGAAAGTTTGGATCCAAGAATTTCAAGGCCTGAGAACTAATCCCTTCAATTTACAAACTGTAGCACATTAGCAAAGTAGAGAAGATAGCTCCCTGGTGTTGCTATTATTTCTCTTCTACCCTAAGCCAGAAAGCCCAGAGCCTCAAAACCAGTATTACATTCATCAAAGTGTTGAAACATATCTGAGAAGATGTTTAATGGCGGCACATAACAAAACATTAACATTCTATTAGGTCGGGTTAACTGTACATTTCCTCCATCAATTAATTGATATCTGGATAGAATTCTAAAACAATATCTCTCCTATTATAAGGCCCCAATCCTGATTATTCAGTACTATTTTCTTAGGTACAAACTTAAAGTCTTAATATTTTCTCCTGGCACCCCATACCTATATCACCTGTCTCTCTCCATAGTTCTTTGTATAGCATATATGCAAAAAAAAATACTTTGGTATCCATTGTGTTCTTTGGAAATCTGGCTCTGTTGCCTAGAAACATTCATTAATCCTTTAATTTTCAATCCACATTATATCTCTTTCCTTTAAGTATACTTAGTCCTTTTCTGACTATACCACTCACCCTGGCTCCTACGTTCTAAGGACTTGGAGATAGACTGAGCACACTCTTTAAAAAAAAAAAGAATGCTTTTTTCCCAACCACATGCAAAGATAGTTTTCAATATGCAACCTATGCTATCTTCAAATAGTTAGGAGATATAGAATCATAGAACTAAATGGGATTTTAGAGGTCAACTATTACATACCCTTCATTTTGTTTTATTTTTTTGCTGAGGCAATTGAAGTTAAGTGACTTGCCCAGGGTCACACAGGTAGGAACTATTCAGTGTCTGAGATCACATTTGAACTCAAGTCTTCCTGACTTCAGGGTTGGTGTTCTACCCACTGTACCACCTAGCTGCCCTCCCTTCATTTTAAAGTGAGAAAACTAAGACCTAAAAAGATAGTTACTTGCCCAAAGCTCCTGGGTGTTAAGTGGTTTTCTGATTCCAAATCTACCAAAAATCTAAAATGCTAGAAGTCCTAGTAGCTTGTATTTCATTTATATGAAGAAATATCAAGAATCACCTCACCAATATGGCAACATCCATCTGATAATAAAATAATTATATCTGCCTTTCTAAATAAAATGTTAGCCAGTTCTTTTTTTTACATTCTTCTGGCATAAAGAAATGTAAATAGGTGAATGTCAGTAACAAATACTCTAAATAATAATGTATTCTATTGTTATATGGATTTAGATGGTCATTTTAAAAGTAGTACAATATAACAGTGAATATTACTAAAAATATTTATTCTGGAAAGAGCTCTATGCTTGCTACTGGAAAAATTCAAAAGTTGAAATAAAATAAATTCCCTGCCCTAAGGGAATTATAATTTGGAAATGAGCATGGACATTTTGGACTCTTCCATACCTTCCTCTGTTGAATATCATCTTTCAGTACAATATAAATACAAATACAATATAAATATAAATAAAGGTACAATACTGTACCTTTAATATGATATCATTGATATTCCCCAGTGGTATTTTTACTTTTCGGACCTGAACACATCTTTATTTTCCATTGTCCTTGAGCAAACAAGTGGAAGCTACAGACTTATACAAATGTGGCATAAGTATTCTACTTGGTATGACGCACAAGATGTTAAAAAAATCCTTTCCCCCCAGTTTCTGCCAAATATGTCCTCTACCTATCTTCTATAGTATCTAAAATTTCAATAGTTTGAGTCATATTCTCCAGGGAAAGAATTAATATAAATGGATCAGTGAAGGCATTTGACCTATTTTAAATCCATAGTTAAAATCTGCATGATGTAATCAAAAGAACTCTGGATTGGGAATCGGAAGTCACTTCTAGTCATGCCTCTGCTACTATATGATTGAGTGAATTTCCAAAAACACCTTTACCACTCTGTACCTCATTTTTTTTCATCTGTGAAATTAGACAATTAGAGATGATTTCTAAGATTCCTTCTAGCTCTAATATCCTGTTTCCACCATGCAGCCCTTTATAGATGCTGATATAATCTCAGCCTTAAGACCCCAAGATTTTAATGTTTTAAGCAATGCATTAAATAACATTAATTAAAATAACGCTTAATTGTATGACACAGAAAATGTTTTCCCTTAGCAAGTTCCATCATCTCTTCAGAAGGCACTTTAGAATAGGATTTTGACTTTTAGTGTTGTATATGGTTATTCATTTCATATACAACTGTTTAAGGAATCATTTTAGTTATCAAGATTATGCTTCTAATATTGTGTTTATTAGTGTCATTATTTCACATGAATATCATTTTTTTAGTTATTACATAAATGAGGCAGCGTGCTTGGATTCCATGTCAGATAACCTGGATTCATATCCCAACTTGGTTACTACCTGAATTATATTAATTGTATCATTTAATCTCTCTCAGAATCAGTTTTCTAATATATAAAATGAGAATGTTGGACTAGATGATCACTAAGATCTCTTCTATCTTTAAATCTATTTTCTTATTACAACCTGGTTTGTATGGAAGACATACATACACACATGCATGTATACACACACATATATGCATATATGGATATATGTGTACATATATATTTGAATTTTATTAATTTATTTTAAAAAACATTTCTGTAAGTTGTTGGTGAACAGAGAAAAAGTACTATACCAGAAGCCACTAGACCCAAGTTCTAGTCTCAACTTTGGCATTGTCTATGTGGCCTTGGTCAAATGATAAGCTTTCTAGTCTCAGTTTCCTCATGTATAAAATGAAGCATTAGATGGCATGACTTGCTAAAATAACCTCCAGATGTACATTTTATTGATCATTTGGGAATATTAAAATGTCTTTTAAATGTTGCCCTCTAGTGGATGGACATTAGGATAAACATCATAGCTACTTATTTATTCTAATTCTTAACAATGTTTATATTCTCATTTCAGATGCAAATTCTTTTTGCACAGAAAACCCTGTTCTGCCTAAATCTGTAACTATCATAATCTGTACCACCTAAAATATCTAAATGGATTACACAAGCTTGAAATTTTAGCCTTAATTAAATCTCTCAATAGCGTAACATACTTTAGAAAGAGTCTTGGGTCTATGTAACAGAAGAAAAACAAAGATTGAAAAATATTTACATAGGTGAGATTATGATAAATACCTTAAGTATTTTTAAAAAATATATTATCTATAATAGGATCATAGAGAGGTGGAAGAAACTTCAGACACTGTCTAGTCCAATTGCTTTATTTTATAGTTGAAATTGAAGATCATGGAGAGTGACTTCTCCTGGAAATCATATTTCTGTAAACAATTAATAATTATTGATAATGATATTAATAGCAAATAGAATTTGTTATAGAAAAACACTTAATAACATTTTATTTACCATTCTCATATTCTTGAGAAAGAAAATTTCATTCCATAAATGTATTTGGAGCACAAAATTGTATCCAACACATCATAGTTGTAACTGACTAATTTAGGCTTGGGCTCTTACGGAGAATTCAACATTTTACATGTCTTGATTTTCACATGCCTATTTTGCTTGTTTTTTTTTTTTTTTTTTTTGTTTTTGTTTGTTTGTTTGTTTTTTTGTTCCCATCTGTGATCAATTACTCATAGGCAAATTACAGTCTTAGAAAATTATCCATTACAGTGAGAAATCAAATAAGTTGCTCAGGATCTGGCAGTCACTATGTGTGAGAGAGAGCTTGAACTGAGATTTACAGATTATAAAACTGGCCTTCTATCCATTTTGCCATTATGTCTGTCAAGCCTTTGGATAATAGATATACAGATTACCAAAAAAGATGGGGATAAAGGGAGACATCTGCTCAAGAAGCTAACAAATTATCTTAATTTTACAATCAGCACCAAAAGCTCATAATTAAATAGTTCTTTCCACTTGAATCCATATAAACAATCTTTTGAATTCATCTGTGAGCTAATTGTTAGTCTTTCACAGTTGGTTATAGTTACAATGTTGTAACATGATACCATGTACATTGTTTTCCTAATTCTGTTCACTTCATTTTGCATCAGTTCATATAAGTCTTCCCTTTTTTTTCTTAAATCTTCCCCTTTGCCATTTCTTACATTACAATAGGATTCCATCATATTCATATACTATAATTTATTCAGCCATTTCTTTGTTACAAGAAAAAGAGCTGCTAGTACCATTTTCTTACATTTGGGTCATTTGAATTTTATCCTCTTGGGCATAGTATCTAGTAGAAGTATTCTGGGATACCCAATTTTATATCTCTCTGGGCATCGTTTCCAATTGTTCTCCTGAATGGTTTGACTAGTTTATGACTCAGTTAACAAAGAAATTAGTATGCCATTTTCTCCCATCCCCTCAAGCATTTATCACTTTTCTTTTTTTGACCAGATCATCACTGGTCATCTTAACCAGTTTGGTGGGTGTAAGGTGGAACCCTAGAGCTGTTTTAATTTATACTTCAATAATTATTAGTGATATAGAACATTTTTATATGACTATTGGTCATATTTGATTCTTTCCTCAGAAAATTTCATACATATACATATATATATATATTGTCCTTTGACAATTCATCAACTGGGGAATGGTTTCATCAATAGGGAATTAAGGACTCATTTCAATTGGTATTATGCCCATTTTATAAAGGAAGAAACTGGGTTTCAGAGACTTGGCTAGTCATGTACCTAGATCTTATCATTTGAAGACCAGTGAAATCAGTTGTAATTATGACACCACACTACCATTAATAGCTTAGTTGAAATTAATGGAGACAAAATAGAGCTCTTCCAATAGCAAGAAGTAAGGAAATAAGCATTTTTAGGCACCTACTGTGTTGCAGACATTTTGCTAAACATTTCACAAATACTGTATTATGTTGTTCTCGCAACCACCTTGTGAAGTAGGTGTTATTTTTTCTTCCCATTTTATAGCTGAGAAAACTGAAGTAAACAGAGATTAAATGACTTTGCCAGAGCCACAAATTCAGTAAATATCTGAAGATTAATTTGAACTCAGGTCTTCCTAACTCCAGAGCTAGGGCTTTAACCACTGCAAAGAGAGGAAATCTAGATTGGAGTTGTCCAGGTCATTCCAGAAGAATTAATATCTTCTCTGACTTGGAATATTTTCTAGAAATAAAAAGTGGAAATGGAATAGGTAAAAAAAAATTACAAAAGCTAAAATCAGCAAAGAAATGTATCCCAGAGGAGACATAATATTATAGAATAAAATATCATTCCCCTTATAGGAAGAAAACTGATAAATGCATCACCATGAATAAGCAAAAAATTATTTAAAATTTTCAGTTGTGATTAAGCATTAGTTCAATCTCTGGATGGTCCTGTAGCCTTTATTCTAGAAGACATTTCTTTTTAAATAGAATGGATTACATTGATAATTTATGCAGAACTTTTGGTACATTATCTGATTCAATCTTCTGACAAATCTGTGAAGTAGGTAATATAATGTAATTTCCATTGAACAGATGATGAAACTGAGACTTAGAGAGGTCATGGTGAAGCAATTAGTATACAACAGAGTATGAACTCAAACACAATTTTCTTAATTCCAAACTTTTCCATTATTACAAATTGTAGATAACTACCTATTTTGAACAACTCAGAGATTCACTTGTCTGAAGGCAGAGAGCTCTTGGAGGCAATTTAATAAGTATAGTGAAGCTTGTATGATTGTGGGTAAATGATTATTGCCTTTAAGGTAAAGTATGATGTTTGACTATCCCCAACTTCCCCCAAATTCAGTGTAATCACAAGGTGTTAACAAAATATAATAACTAAACATATATAGGTATATCCTGATTCCTTTATGAGATATGAACACTTTTCTCTGAGTGAATAGAAGGGGTATCCCACTGGCTGATAACATCCAAGTCCATCAGCTGGGAAGAGAGTAAATTTGTTTTTTTGTTGGTTTTTTTTTTAACATAGTCACTTTATTATAAATTTTTGACAGTATATATGCATGAGTAATTTTTTATAACATTATCCCTTGTAATCATTTTTCCAAATTATCCCCTCCCTCCCTTTTACTCCCTCCCCTAGATGACAGGCAATCCCATACATTTTACATGTTTTACAGTATAACCTAGATACAATATATGTGTGTAAATCCAATTTTCTTGTTGCACGTTAAGTATTAGATTCCGAAGGTATAAGTAACCTGGGTAGATAGACAGTAGTGCTAACAATTTACATTCACTTCCCAGTGTTCCTTCTCTGGGTGTAGTTGTTTCTGTCCATCATTGATCAACTGGAAGTGAGTTGGATCTTCTTTATGTTGAAGATTTCCACTTCCATCAGAATACCTCTTCATACAGCATTGAAGTGTACAGCGATCTCCTGGTTCTGCTCGTTTCACTCAGCATCAGTTGATGTAAGTCTCTCCAAGCCTCTCTGTATTCCTCCTGCTGGTCATTTCTTACAGAGCAATAATATTCCATAACCTTCATATACCATAATTTACCCAACCATTCTCCAATTGATGGACATCCATTAAACTTCCAGTTTCTAGCCACTACGAAAAGAGCTGCCACAAACATTTTGGCACATACAGGTCCCTTTCCCCTCTTTAGTATTTCTTTGGGATATAAGCCCAATAGGATATTATAGGATCAAAGAGTATGCACAGTTTGATAACTTTTTGGGCATAGTTCCAAATTGCTCTCCAGAATGGCTGGATTCTTTCACAACTCCACCAACAATGTATTAGTGTCCCAGTTTTCCCACATCCCCTCCAACATTCATCATTATTTGTTCCTGTCATCTTAGCCAATCTGACAGGTATGTAGTGGTAACTCAGAGTTGTCTTAATTTGCATTTCTCTGATCAGTAGTGATTTGGAACAGAGAGTAAATTTGTAAATAGAAGGCAATCAAAGCTCAGAGTAATTATGGGATGAGACTACTTTAGAAGGGGGAAAAGTCTCTCTGTCTCTGTCTCTCTCTCTGTTTCTCTCTGCCTCTCTCTCTATCTGTCTGTTTTTCTGTCTCTGTGTCTCTCTGTCTGTGTTTTTCTCTGTGTGTCTCTCTGTTCATCTCTCTCTCTCTCTTTCTCTCTCTCTCTCTCTCTCTCTCTCTCTCTCTCTCTCTCTCTCTCTCTCTCTCTCTCTCTTCTCTTCCTCCTCCTCCTCCTCCTCCTCCTCCTCCTCCTCATCATCATCATCATACATAGCTTATAAAAGCAGATTTACTTGCTCAGTTGATTATATAGTAGTGAAGAGGTCAAGTTTTGAGATCAACTTGAGGGAGCGTGGACACATTCCAGACAGACATAGAGACAGAAAAAGGTCACATTCGTAAAGGAATAGCTTAAAGGACCATTACAACTAGCAGCAGAGACAAGCTCCAGCTCTGGGCTCAGGAGAGGGTTAACCCTTGCAATCCAGAAAGCAGTCAAAAGAGGAAACTACACAAGCAGAGAAAGGAGTCCCGAGGGATGGTGGGAAAGTGTGAATTGCTTTGGCCCATGCCCATGTACTACTCTCATTACAACCTGAATTTTCCTACACTCACTGTATACAGTGATAATGAAGTATCATCCAGGTTTCTGATGAAGGCTATTTCTTCACTACTTTTCTTTCTCTGCCATATGAATGAATGCTTTTTCTTAGAGATAAATGTGTCTTTATTTTCAATAATTTTAGTAATATCTGACTCTTTGTGACCCCATTTGGGGTTTTCTTGTTAAAGACAAGAGGGTGATTTGTCATTTCCTTTTCCAACTCATTTTACAGATGACAAAACTGAGACAAATAAGGAAAATGACTTGCTCAGAGTCACACAACTAGTAAGTGTCTAGGGTTAATTTTAATTCAGAAGTTTTTGATTCCAGGTCCAGAGGAATGCCATTCACTGCACTACCTAGCTGATCTTATAACAATTATATTTACTGAGTTTCCATTCATGGGAAATACAATGGTGGGAGCTTATGAGTTGTAATGATATGAATGGATAAATACAGGGCTCTACCTTGGAGTTAGAAAGTAGCAACTACCCTCTGGGAACCCAATCAACAAATATAAAAGCAAGTTGGGAAAATAGACCAGCAATACATAGACCACAAAATGTATGGTTCTAAGTATATATATTAGATAACATATGCTTCAGCATCATAGCTAACATTTTTAAGTTTGACAAAGAGTTTTATAAACACACACACACATATATATGTACATATAAATATATAATATGTAACCTATACTTATATTACTTTAGAATTGATTGCATAATATGAGAGACATTGGCACAGGACCTCCCAGCATGGCTGTCCACATCAGAGAAAGTGCTATGCTTTATGAACAAAGTTGAATTAAAGCAGCTCAAAAGAAATGTGATATGTGCAAAGTTAGAGAATCCAGCACAAATATTCATAAGGACATTTGTGTATGACCTGTGGCAGAGCATTCTGGGCTCATATCTGATTGGCCACAATCAAAGACATTTTTACTTGCCTCTAACAATCAACAACCAACTAATATGTTACCTACATTTATAATGTATACATTTATGTAAAACTCTATTGTACGTAACCTCACTTCATATGGAATCTCATAATTATAATATTATAATAGCCACATGAGCTCAATACAACAGGTTTTTATATCCCAATTCTACATATGAATAAATTGAGGCTCAGAAAATTTTAGAATCTTTTTCAAATTCATCCAACAACAAGGTGTCAAAGGAAGGCTAGGGATAGCACATTTCACTGAAAACTAGACACCATATTCAGCCTGGTCTAGATGGAAAGTCATATGGCTGTATGATGCTTAAAAGGGGGAATCCAGCTATCATAGCAAGGTATAAGTTGGTCAAACATATAGATTGACCTGAATTTTTCTGCTAAAGGCAGCAGTTTCCTGTGGTCTATTATTTCAATGGGTGCTAGAATTCATCCTGGGTCCCAATGATGACTGCTACTTTCACGATTGGGCATCTGGAATGGAATCTGGAGGGATTATTTCCTGGAGTCTGCAGAAAGTAGAGGTCAGGACCCTGAGTTTATAGAATACATGATTTTTAATTTGAGGTCAGGAGGAAATATTTTGGGTTTATGAACCAAAATAGTAGTGTAAGGTAAGTAGTAAAAGATATTCATTATTGATTGGGCTTTGTGTGTGACTTTTATTGGACTTTTATTTTATCAGTGTTGGGAATGCCCAATGAGAAGAATTCTTTTCCAATAAAGACTGGTGCCTTCTCTACCATTAGAGTCTTATAGAGTTGTCCTGGGCATTCAGCTATTAAGTAATTTTCCCAGATCACATAACCAGTATATATCAGAGATGAGTTGAATCTTGGTCGTTCAGATTTTGGAGAACAGCTCTTTATCCACTATACCATGCAGTCTGTTGGGCCCTGGAGTTAAAAATGATCCATTCAAATTAATTCATCTTAACTCAACTAAGTTAAGTTCAGCAAACACATAGATCATCTTCTCTGTGTAGAATGATGTGCTTAGCATTACGGAGGCACAGGGTTTAATGAGACAAGATGCACACACTCAAAAAGCTTATAAATGAGATGGGGGAAAGACACATGTTTGCAGAGCAGGAGGAGTAGTAAGAGCAGAGAATCTGGGACCATGGGACCTGAATTCAAATCTGCCTCTTATTTCCTATATTTTTCTCAGGTGCCTTTTGTAAAATGAGGGAGTTTGATGATCTGTGAGTTCTAGTCCAAGAAACACACACACACACATACACACACACACTCCTCCAAGGCCCGTTCAATAATGAAATACCTTATACTATGTATCTTATGCTACCAAATTAGTTCATAAAACCATGGCCAGTTCAGTAGACAGGAGCTAAATAGAAGTCCATACATTTCATTTAGTCTTTACAATAAACAGGACTGATTATCCCAATGGTTCTATAGAAGGTTCTATAGAAAAATAATGAAAAGATAGAGAACTGCCTTTCCTTTCTCTATCTTTTCATTATTTTTTTTAATAGAACCTTCCAAGTCCCCAGTAATCACAAATTTGAAGTCCAAGGTGACTCGTGGTAGATGAGTTACTAAATTAGAGGCTATTATGATTAGACCTATTCCTATGTATTCATCTAATAAACTTTGTTTCACTCCATATCTATGTCTCACATAATCACTATCCTAAGTGGTCTTATAGACAACACCAGGCCTGGAGTTAAGAAAACACTAATACAAATTTGACCTCAGACACTTACTAGTTAAGAGTCCCTGGGTAAGTCAATTATCTGCTTGTTTGCCTCAGTTTACCTCAGTAAAATTGAGATAACAATAGTATCTATTTCCCACAGTTGTCATAAGGATCAAATGAGTTATTAATTGCAAAGTGCTTAGCATAGCGTTTGGTATACTGTAAATGCCATATTAATGTTAGCTATTATTATACAAGCATCTTAATTTGAACTAGATCCCATGGTTTAAAAACACTGGGAGCATATAATCCATCATACTAATAAGCTTGTGATACTAGACAAAAGATTTAAAAAAAAAAAAGAATGGGAATAGGGGCATGGGATGGAATCATCATTCGCAGAACACTGATCACTTAAGTGGACAACAACCCCCCCCAAAAAAAAAGGGTTGCCAAGCAGGCAAGATCTTTTATTCAGATCTTGGGATTCCTTGATTTCTTTGCTTCCTCAGAACTTAAGACTGTAGAAAGTGACTTTTCACCTTAGCAGACAGAGCTGTTCCTGAAACTTCAAGAACCAGGATGGAAAGATCAGCTAAGAAGCTGTTAGTCTGGGAAACATGGAGGGGCAGAGTGGAATAGGTGAAGGTTTGTAACCTCTTGCATTTCAAGAAGGCATATTGTTTTGGTAGTTTATAGTATTAACTGCAAGCTCGAAAGTCAGGAAATGGATGATGGGGACGGAAGTGATTATCTATAATTAATGAAATTTTAGAAATTCCTTAGCATACCTATTGAGACTCACTTGTGTTCTGTGGGGACATCCCTTGAGAATCACTGAATTAGAAACTTAGTCTGGGTTACAGTCTTGTCTCTGAAACATAGAAGTTGTGGGTTTTCCAGCAAGTCGTTTAATATCTATTGCATTTATTTAATGAGATTCAGCCAAATCTCAGATTATAAATTACCAAAGAGTTGCTGATGGAGGAAGTTTACATACTAGGAGTCCTATTCACTGCTGAAATCACCATTCTGAACCACAAAATTTGTGGAAGAGTAGCGTGAGGATAATTTGACTGTAAAATCAGTCACCTCTTTGATTGCCAAGGATGTCTTGGCTGGTATGACTAGAGAAGCAGGTTTCATTTTGCTGTCTAGGGGCTCCATATACCACTATATGCTTAATCTAGGAAGATCACCATCTCTGTTAGAGGAGACTCATATTTTTTGTCAAAAATCTGAGAGTAGTAGCATTTCTTTGCTTGAATAAACTAGAACCCCCACCATCTCCTTTCCAATATGCAAATTCTCTTCTTCTTGGATCAGAATAAATGTGAACAAGGTAAGCAGGATATTCACTGTTAGATATCTTATAGCCATTTGGCCTTAGTATAGATGGGCTTCCCCCACTCCCCTTTAGCACCTAACAAATAGAGGTAAGGGAGCAAGAGTGATGTCCAGACTCTGAGATAGATTGCAAAGAGAAGGGGATGCATAGAAAAACTTGGGCATGTGGTCAAATAGCTCCCGATAAAGATTCTTATTGAAATTAAGGAATTTTATAGTTGAAAAGAACCTTAGAGATAATTTATTTAATTTTTATTTATTAAGAACTAAGCCATACTAATATGGACATATATTTTGCATATGATTTTACATGTATAATTGATATCATATTGTTTGCCTCCTTAGAGATAAGGGAAGATTGGGAGAGAGGAAGAGAATCTGAAACTCAGAATTTAAAAAGAAAATAATGTTTTAAAATGATCATTTTTAAATAAAAGAAGTAAGCCATAAATGAGGGTTCAATCTGTAGATCTGGAAATGTCTAAAAACTTGGAGTTACTTCATCATTCTGAACCTGTTTCTTCACTTATATATGATGAGAAAGTTGGATTAAAAGATTTCTCGTATGTAGATCTAGATCTACCTATCATCTATCTAACTAGATCTTATGTGGAGACCATTTATTTGCCCTGATTGAATTTGCCTTGAAGACAGTGACTTATTCCTATCACCTAGCATAGTTTCTGGTGCATGAGAGGAACTTAATGTTTTTTTTAACTGATTTATTGATAACGTATCACTCTAACATTCTCTGCTCAATGAACTAAAAGACTTCCTAAGGGGAAGCTAGATGGCAAAGTGGATAGAGCACTGGCCTTGGAATCAGGAAGGCCTAAGTTCAAGTGTGAAGTGTGACCTCAGACACTTAACACTCCTAGATGAGTGACTCTGGGTAAGTCACTTAGCCCTAATTGCCTGCCAAAAAAAAAAAAAAAAAAGACTGACTAACTACAACATCCTATGTTTGGAGAGTCTTTCCAGTTCTAATAGTCTATGTTCTAGGTTCCTCCAAGCTCTGACAATTTATGGTATAAGGTTCCTCCCAGTCCTAATATTCTATTATCTAAGGTCCTTTCCATCTCTAACATTCTGTCTCCTGGGGGGAGGTATCATTTCTAATTCTAACATTCTTTGTTCTGAAGTTGCTTCCATCTCTAACAATCTATGTTCTAAGGTCCCTTCTAGTTCTAATATTTTATATATTAAGATTCCTTCCAACTTTAACATTTTGTGTTTTTTATTCTAATATGTGTACTAAACTACGTTTTCATGTCTAACATGTTACATTCTAAGGTTCCTTCTACTTCCAACATTCTTTATTCTCTCATCTCTTCAAAGTCTAAAAATCTGTGCTCTAAGGTCCTTCCAGTTTCTAATATTCTCTGTTGTTAAGTTCCTCCAAGTTCTAGCATCCTATATTCTGGGGTTCTTTCCAACTTTAATATTCTACTTAATGTATTCTAATTCTCTATATACTTAGCTATCTCCCAGATCTAATGTTTTAGTATGACACAAACTGCTTCAGGTTCTGGCAACTTCAGCAGTTTACAACTGTCTTTGCAAATATAATCTATCACAAGAGAATACACATTCATCTGTTCAACTCTGCTTGTGCTCATAGCTAAAAATAGCCATGCTGAGCAGGCACAGTCTTAACAAATGGGAAATAGAGCCATTGCTCCCCAGCCCCTGACAGAGAGTCTTATTTAGAATCCATGAAACGTTCAGGCTGGAAGGGGCCTTGGAGATAATTTATTAAAACCTGAACCATAAATAGTAGTTAAAAGTCTAGGGCTTGAGAATATTCCTGAGAGAGGGTGAGGGCAGAAGCCTCCTGAACCTAATTGCTCTATTCTTTTGTTCTCTCCATAAGCAATGTTAGACTCTAACGGCGATAGCAATTTTATTTATGAAATATACACATTAAAAATTTAGGGTATAAAAAACTAAATATGTGTGCATATGTGTTTATGTTTGTGTGCATATATGTCCTATGTATGATCACATAGGAAGGCCTTGATTGATGAACAAGATGGATTCTAAAAATTCACTTGTAAGTGAATTCTGGATGAATTTTTTCAGAGAAAATATTGGAAAGATGATATGGTGGTTCTGAGCCATGACCAATCAATAAATAATATGGTGCATATATGAGCTTACAGGGTAGTGAGCCTTTATTTGGGACTTTGTCTATCTCTTCCTTGGACAGACTTAGGAGATAGAAGGCTTGGTGTGCTATTGACTACAGGGTCATAAAAAATCAGACACAATCTAATGCCTGAAAAACAATTTTCTTGTGGTTGTTATGGACCTATTTCTTGGAATTTCAAGGAGATAGATCTTAGTAATGGTAGAAGAATTTAATAGTTCAGACTATGGTGGGTTATAGCTATAGTAAAAAGAATATGTCCCCCACCTTGTACTGTAGTTATTTTTAAAAGTCAGTTTTAGAATAAACTATTTTTCATTTCTAGTTTTTCCACCTTTTATGAGCATAGGTCAGAGACCAGGGACATGAAAGTACACTCTGACTCCTGAGTGGTGCGTGAACATTGACTTATCTCTCTAGGGATTTACTGGATTCATCCCCTTTTTCCTTCAGTGATCATATCAGCTGGGCCAGTGGTGAATGAGTAAGTGCTCAGGGATCCTGAGAGACTAGACTGAGCCCCAGAGAGGTGAGAAAAGAGTTTGACTTACTTCACTCATGTGGCAGTCATGGAGGAAATATGTGTTCCCAGCGGTCAACCTTCCTGAATCCCAGTCTCCTAGCAAAAGAGTATCTCACTAGCCATCAGAGCTAGAAGAGAATCACATAGATGCTCTCTGAACCTGGACAAATAGCAGATAAGTCTAAGCCACTATACAGAGAACTTTGTTCTCTGCTGTTTCCATGGATTATTTGTCCAATATAAGTGTGATGAAAAAAAGAGGTTGCTTGTCTAGCAAACCCAAGTGTGTTTCTCTTCCAGACAAAATCCATGCCCCCAAAGTAGTAACATAAGGTTGGAAACCTATAGAATTTGATATAAAACCAGAATGTCAGGGATTGCTCTTCTAACAACTCCAGGTGTATTTGTCTTTCCAAGATAGTCCAATCCCAAAGGATCATACTAGACAGTATAGGACAATCATATTACTGATGTATGCATTAGGATGAGTCCTTTATGAATTTTCTACATTTTATAGGTAAGATTGTCTTTTACTTGAACGTGATTACTACCTTGAGTTCTCAAATGCGACCTGGAAACACTTTTATCTACATATATGGAAATATAGTTACAAACTGCATTCAAATTATATTCTGAGTTTTCTCAGGTACAACTCTGGCTGAGGCTAAGACCAGCCAAATAGCAAATGATTTGGGATTCTAGTACAAAGCTAAAACTGGTTCTGTAAGCCCAAAGTATAAATTTTCTAGGCCAGGAGTTGGATATAGCAATGTGTGTGAGTTATATTATAGAATCTAATCACCATGTGTAAAGATATTCCTTTAAAAATGCATTCACTAGAGATAGAGCCAACTTGATGGATTAGAGGCAGCAACACAGCAGAACATTCCAATATTCCCTTTCTTTTAAAATAATATCTCAAATCAAACTTTGAATGGCAGATCCAGCAAAAGGTCTAAGACGGCTTAGGAGGTCAGCAGAGAGGTCTATGACAACCAGGTGGAAGATATCCACATGATGTCAGCACCAGAAGAGTAGAGGTAGAGTCTAGGCCAGTGGCAGATACAGCTTCAGGAGCTCTCAGCCCAGAAACAGTAAGGGATCAGATAAATGGTTTGAAAGGGATTATAGGAAATCTCCTTCTGGCACTAGTTGCAGTTGGTGCTGAGTAACAATTCTTTTACCTACATACAGTTTTAAGTCACAATTTCAGAGTGGAAAGGAGCATTTGTAGCTGACCACTAAAGGAGCTCAGGACCTGACCATAGTTCCAAAGTTGAGAGAAGCACTAGCACTTGTGGCTGCAGAAGAACAGAGGACCTTAGGCTTAAGAGGAGCACTGGTACTTGTAGTTTAGAGGAGGAGGGGTCCTTGTTGGGCAAAGACCAGAGCACAAATGAAGAGAGCAATAATCACACTTCTCTCTGGAAGCACCCAAACTTGTGGAACTAGCTCTAAAAGAGCCAGAAGATAGCTAGAAAAGAGCTAGAAGATAAAAGAGATAGAACGACCTAGAGCTTGAAACAGTATCTCCCCATCCCCAAATCCCAACTTTAATATAAAATTCAAAATCAAGAAATGGATTGGAAAAATTAGCAAACAATAACAAAAAAAAACCGAACTTGGTCATTCAAAATTATTATGAAAGGAAAGACACAAAAAGGAAGCAAGTGATTTGAAAACAACTACAAGCAAAGCCTTAAAGAAAATATATTAGACACCAGCCTAAAAAAGATTCCTGGATAAATTCATGAAATAGATTAATGGTAGAAGAAAAATTTGGAAAAGAAATGAGAGTGATGCAAGAAAATTATGAAGAGAGAATTAACAGTGTTATTAAAATACACAAAAATAATATCTTAAAAAATTAGAATGAGTATAATGAGGAAAGTAGAAAAAAATTCAATGAAGGAAAAAAACTTAAAAATCAGAATTGGCCAAATGGAAAAAAGAAATACAAAGGCTAACTGAAGAAAATAATTCTTAAAAATTGGAATTGGGCAAGTGAAGCTAATGACTCTTTGAGACATCAAGAAAATAAAAAAGAGTCAAAGGAATTAAAAAATAGAATAAAATATAAAATATCTCATTGGAAAAACAGTTGACCTGGAAAATAAATCCAGGAGAGATAATTTAAATTAAACTACCTAAAAACCATGATGAAAAAAAGATCGTAGATAGCATATTTCAAGAATCCCCCCCCCCTCCCAGGCTGGGGTTAAGTGACTTGGCCAGGGTCACACAGCTAGGAAGTGTTAAGTGTCTGAGACCAGATTTGAACTCAGATCCTCCTGAATTCAAGGATGGTGCTCTATCCACTATGCCACCTAGCTGCCCCTATTTCTAGAATTTATAAAGGAAAACTGCCCTGATATCATAGATCCATCAGGTACAATAGAAACTAAAAAAAATCCATCAATGACCTCCTAAAAAAAGATCTCAAAATGGAAACTCCCAGCAATATTACAGCCAAATTCTAGAGCTCCAGGTCAAGACAATATTGTAAGTGATCAGAAAGAAAAAAAACTATCTTGGAGAACCAGGATCACACAAGATTTAACAACTTCTACAATAAAAAAAAAATGGAAGGTTTGCAATATGATAGAAGGCAAAGGAGCTAACATTACAATCAAGAATATTATCCCCAGAAAAACTGAGTAATCCTTCAGGAGAAAAAAAAGTGCATATTTAATGAAATAGAGGATTTTTCAAGCATTCCTGATGAAAAGACTAGAACTAAATAGAAAACTTGATATTCAAACATAAGACTCAAGAAAAGCATAAAAAGATAAGCACAAAAGAGAAATCATAGATATTAAATAGAATTAAACTGCTTATATTCCCATATAAGAAGATGCTGCATACAGCTCCAATGATCTTTATCATTATTAGGAGAGTTTGAAGTATGAAAGACTGAAAAAAAGGAATGTTCTGGGAGAAGGAAGAAGAAAGAGATAGGATAAAGAATTTTTTCTCATATAAGAAAATAATAAGGTGGTAGAGGGGGAAATGGGGTGTGTGGCAGGCAGTTTGAATGGATCCAAAGAGGAAATACATATACACACATAACATATATAGATATATATTCACAGATATGAAAATATGTATATATATATACATATATACACATACTTAATTGGATGTATAAATCTATCTTGCTCAACAGGAAAATAGGAGGAAAAGAGGATAAGAGAAAAGGGGAATGTATTAAGAGAGGCAGTGGTCAGAAGCAGATTTATGAGGAGGGACAGGATAAAAAGAAAGAAAAAAGAATAAACTTGAAAATGGGATGGAGGAAAATACACAGTTAGCAATCATAACCGTGCATATGAATGGGATGAGCTCATCCACAAATCAGAAACAGATAGCAGAGTGGATTACAAACTAGAATACAATAATATCTTGTTTACAAGAAATATACTTGAAATAGAAAGACACACAGAGAACTAAAATAAGATGTTGGAGCAGAATCTGTTATGCTTCACCTGAAGTAAAAAAGATAGGGATGACAATCAAATCTCAAAGTGTTTTTGCTAATTAAATAAATAAATTAAATTAATAAAGCTAATTAAAAGAGATAATCAGGAAACTACATTTTATTAGAAAGTACCATAGACAATGAGGTATTATCAAAAAAAATAAATTTTTCTGATAAAAATTTAATTTCTTAAATATCTAAGGAACTGAGTCAAATTTATCAAATAAGATCCATTCCTTAATTAATGTATATGAATGGGCAGTTTTCAGTTGAAGAAATCAAAACTATCAATAGTCATACAAAGAACATGTTCTAAATCACTCTTGAGTAGAGAAATACAAATTAAACAACTGTGAGATGCCACCTCATACTTTATCTGAAGTGACAAATGCTAGGAGAGATAAGAGAAACTAAGTTCACTAATGAGTTACTGATGAGTAGTGAACTGGTCCAACCATTCTGGAGAACAATTTGGAACAACACCCAAAGGGCTATAAGATTGTGGATACCTTTTGAACTAGTAGTGTTACTACTAGGTGCATATCCCCAAAGACATAAAAGGAAAAGGAAAAGGATGTATATGTAGAAAATTTATTTTAACAGCTTTTTCTGTTATGTCAAAAAAAAAAAGTAATGTAAATTGAAGGGATGTTCATCAATTGCAGGTTGCCTAAGCAGTTGTGGCACATGGTTGTGATTGGGGTACTATTATGCTATAAAAAATGATAAGGGCAGTGGTTTCAGAAAAACATAGGAAGCCCTAGGTTAACTGGTACAAAGCAAAATTAGCAGAACCAGGAAGTTATTTATATGCTATAACAGCAATGTTATAATGAGGATCAATTGTGAAAGAAATAGCTACTTTGATCAATACAGTGATTGAAGACTATTCCAAAGGGTTTATAATGAAAAAAGTTATCCATCTCTAGAGAGAAAGAATTGATGAATTCAGAGTAGAAATTGAAGTCTAATTTTCTCAACAAAAAGCAAGAAAAAAAATACATTTTGAGACTCTAGGTGGATACATCTTCCTATTATGGAAAAATGATATTCCAGCTTTCACTGTCTCTTCCCGCTGTTGGTCAGCAGGAATAGGGACTGTCCTAGCTTCTAGCTACCAGTAATGGTTTCCATATGATGGAAATCCATAATTTTGAAGACTGAACCAATAGAAACAACTAGCTCAAAGAAAAAGCATTTATTAAGGTGACATGGGAAGAAGAGTACTTACAAAAAACTTTCCGAGTATACCCCACTCTTCTATAAATATACATAGGAACTTTGGGAAGAATTGGCAAGTTTTGAATATAATAAATAATATATGTAGAGAACATATATGGCCTCGACATCATGTCCCTCCAGTATTATGGGAACACAATTTTCTTTCTCTCATTGTGGAATCCTCAGGTAATCCAACCAGAAGCACCATTTCTTCTGGTTGGGTTACTCAACTAGGTTCCCAGAATCTGCTTCTCTCTTTTGGTAGCATATACACCACAAGGATTATTAGTTGATATCAACTAATCAGAAAAACTTCATTAGCTTTTACAAATAATATTTAATTGTATATATGTATACATATATTGGATTTAACATGTATTGTTAACATGTTTAACATGTTTTAATATGTTTAACATATATTGGGTTATTTGCCATCTAGGGGAGGGAATGGGGAGAAGGGGGGGAAATTTGGAACGCAAGGGTTTTTGTTGAAAAACTATCCAGATATATGTTTTGAAAATAAAAATAAATTTAATTTAATTTAAAAAATAAAAAGAAAAAAAGAAGTGAATATTTACTATGGTGATATAGTTGGTACAATATGGCATCCCAAAAATCTAAGACATATCTTCTCACCAGTACGGATTCCAGGAGAAAGTGGCTGTGACAAATGGATAACATAGCTTCTGGTTGCTGAAAGTTCTTTTTATACTGTTGTACAATATTCATATTTTTACTATAGGCCTGATATAGCTTCTCTGCTGGACCCTTGGAGAATCTCAAAGCTATCTTTTCTCAATGTGTCTATTATGTCCTCAGTTTACAAAGCCGATATTGTATCCATTATTTCAGAGGTGCTGATAGAAATAGAACATTCACCGAAAGCGCAAAAGCTTTTGAATGTGAAAAGTTCTCAATATTTTCCTCTAATTATAGTGGCAGGGTAGGGGAGGAAAGACCATGTCTAGGGCTCTTCTCCCTTTCCCATAAGTAATTCTTTCTTAGGATGTTGGCTACAGGTTTCTACCACTAAAATGTTATATGCTCTAATCTTCAATTCCAAACTAGCTTACCAGTTTTAAACAAATCCTAAAGGATGTGACCCACTTGTCAACCAATCCAAACAGACAACACACATAATTGAAATGCCTTTCATTAATTGGATGGTGATAGCCAGCCCTTGATCGCACCTAGCTCACATCTCTTACTGCTGATTCTATTGAGATGTGTTATCCCTGATAAGTAAGGGAGAAGTGACATTTTTTTGTTAATTGCTTTAAGTGATAAGAGGTGAGAACTTGCCTCCAATTTTCCTCATCCTTACATGTAAAACAAAACAGTTGGACTGGAACAGTATATCAAATTCAAATAAGAATGGATCTTAATAGGTTGCATAGACTTAGAAAATCACAAATTAATATTTGCTATTTTCCTTGTTCAGTTGTTTCCAGTTAAGTCTGACTCTTTGTGACCACATTTGGGGTTTTCTTGGCAAAGATACTGGAGTAGTTTGCCATTTCTTTCTCCAGTTTCATTTTACAGATGAGGAAACCGAGGCAAACAGAATTGAGTGACTTGCCCATGATCACACAACTAATAAGTGTCTGAGATAATATTTGAATTCAGGAAGAAGAGTCTTCCTCTCTCCAGGTCTGGCACTCTATCCACTGCAGCACCTAACTGCCAAATTAACATTATGTTGATTATATTTTAATTAATTTTGTTAAAAATTTTTCTTAAATACATTTTACTCTGGTTCAGGTCCCATTTGGGCATTTTATCAGCCTCTCATAGCTCATAGGCTCTGAATTTAACATCTTTAGAATAGATAATTTCTAATCTTCCCTTCCAAGTGTAAATCTTAGGATCTTTAAGGGCAAGAACCAAGTTCCATAGTGCGTGTAGGGGTATATTCACGTGTCTCCCATACAGCCATTAGTCAAGGGCTGGACATGTAGGAGAGATATTAGGTAAATATTAGATACTTGATTGCTATGGAGTAGGTGGATTCATCATGGAATGCTTCCTGGACTCACTGAATCCTAACCCAATTTTTCTGTCTCATGTCCTTTGGATGAAAGCTTCTGAGGTTACAAGTTTGTTCAGATTTGTCAAAAGAAAGGCCTTATTGGGTATAGCTATCCTACTGGGCCCTGACTTGAAAGCAGCAGCCAATATTTTCCCTGTCAGTTGCTGGTCACAAGGATCCCTGCCTAGGTTTTTAGATATAAATTTAGCTCCCCTACAATGAATTAAAAGTTCTGAAGAGTTTTAGAAGCCTCAGTCCCACATGGGTGGCCAAAAAAGTTGGCAGAGCCAATTATATCAGCTCCTTTCAGACCTTCAAGCCTTTCAAAGAAGAGCAGACATGGCAGGGGTCAGTTTTACAGTCCTCTCAGGCTCTTAGCAAGATGTTCCTGGGCTCAATCCATCAGTCCAAAAGTTTAAGGGAGAGGAGGACAGGAGAAAATGTCATTTGGATGCCTTCTACTAAAATAGAAGGTTTGTGCCCCTTTAAAGATGATACACGTCCTCCTTAACTAGTGAAGGAATAAAGGAATGGTACCATTGAGCAACACAATAGAACAGGCACATCTCGGATGTTCAGATGCTTTGCTTTCCACAGCTGTATCTGATGTTCCACCTTTTCTTTATCTGCAAGGCACACATTTGGAGCATTTATGATTCCCTCATCTCTGGTGGAGGAAAAAAAAAGGAGAGAGATAGGTTTGCTTTCACAGCTGAAGAAAATAATCTGCCAGTCTTGTACTGTAAAAAATATTGAGTCTTGAAACATTCTTGTTAAAGAATAAGTGTAGGAGAACTATGAAGTGTAATGTGTGGAGCATGCTGCATACAGATCAGATTTCACTCAATGGGTCTGGAACATTCTTGAAAATGTCCACCATCTGCCGGGCTGGATTCCCAACCTAGGCAAAAAGGGGTTCTTTCTTGGTCCTTGATGGTTCAGCCTTTAGGGAGGATAGATTTCCTTCCTGTTCACCTGATGGAACTGCTGTTACAGTCCCACCAGGGCCTTGGCCTGGATAGGAAGGGGAGGAAGGGCCAGCTTCTGATTAGGGTCCCTGCTAATTAATTTGCTCTGCTGCTTTCTTGTCTGATTGCCAGTTGGCAGGCCATGTGCACAAGCAGGGGGAGTCAAAGAGGAAAGAACACAAAGTCCTTAACCCATGGCTGAGTGAGAATTCACACAGACTTTCTCTTTACAAAAATACTATCAAAGACTCCAGCTATGCTAGAGAGCAACTTTTATGAAGGAGGGAGCTTTGGCTCAGAAAACTGAAGTCGTGGACTCAAGGACACTCACCTTTAGTGGGATTTTAGATTACAACCCAGATTATTTTTTTCACTCTCTGCTCACTACTATACAATACTGCCTCATCCTAAAACAAAATCATTTCTTTTTTTAGACCCAATCTGGGATTTGGGAATAATCATTTAATCTCATGAAAGCTAGTTTTAAAGTCAAGAAAGCCTGGGCTTGCATTTTGCTTCTGAAACAACTTATTATAAAACCACGGGCAAATCATTTAACCTCTGAGCACCCGAGGCAATTCTCTAAAATAAATGAGTTGCAGATCTGCATTAGTGGAGGACATTCCATACTCAAGAGTTCCCTCTCTTGATGCTATCTGGATCCTCAAAGTCACATTTCTATTAAGGCAGAAATTCTTAACCTGGAGTCCATGGAAGCAGTAGATGAAAACATTTCAAGGGTCCATTAAATTGGAGCCAAAAATTCCATCTTTATTTTTATATAAAAGCATCCTTTGTAATCTGCACATTTTGTTTTATGTATTGAAAAGTGTGCATATGTTTAACAGATTGTCAAAAGGGTCTGTGACACACCCCCAAAAAGTTTAAAAGTTCTATTTTAGTGTTTAGTCTATTTAGTTAGTAAAAGGTCCTATTTAGTGTAAACTGCTTTCCTCTATACAATCCATTTGAAAACGAGTGTAAATATCTACTTTATATACTATGGACTATGGAGAAGCTGAGGTTCTGAGAAGTTAAGAGATCTGCAATAAGCTATAAACAATAAGAGTGGCTTTCAACCCAGCTTTCCTAACTCCAAGTACAACCCTCCTTCTATTGTACAATGCCGCCTCTGAATAAAAAGAGCATAGTATATTTCTTTCCATGTTGCTTTAACACCAGCCAAGATTTTTTACTTCAAAGACTTACTACTAATCTGACACCTAAAATGAACAATCTGGTGATATAGTCATGTGGGACTTAGTATAATTGGAAGGACTCCATCATTTTTATATGATCTGAATTCCCTTTGCTACTTAAGGTTTGTGGGATATATTGATCTAGGGGAAATTATTCAGTTCTCTTTCTTGGTCTAACCACAGCTCTGAATGCCACATTTTAGGAAGGACATTGATAAAAGGAAGGATATTAAAAATTACTCCTGGAGGTCTTCAAGAGAAACCTTGATGGCCACCATTTAGTATGAAGCAGAGGGAACTCTTGTTCAGCCATGGGTTGGACTACAGAGTTTTTGAGACCTCTTCCAATTCGATGGGCTTCTCATACTACCTGACTTTAAGCATCAGCTTTAATCCAACCTCCTTGAATTTTATGTGATGGACATGTAACTGAAAAGAATCTCAGAGATTCAAAGCCCTTCATTTTGCAGATGGGAAAACTGAGGCCCACAGAAGTTAAATGGCTTGCTTAATAGCAAGTCAACATGCACATGAGAAAAATAATCTATGGAAGTTTTAATTCTAGAGCACTAGTCAAAAATCTACTAGTCTAATGGCTAATCTTATTTCTAGAAAACCAATAATTTCGGTATCATTGAGTTACATTTTGTGGATAGCAAACTGAGATAAACTAATGATTAGACATAACCTCTACATCAGTATTGAGTTCTATCCTTTCATCTCATCTGTATGTTTTCTGTAATTACCTGTTTTCTTTTTATTACATAAAACAAAATCAACTAATGATTTCTATTTCTATGTTCCTTAGAAGAGTAAAAATTGAGAGACTCAACTTTTCCCTCCCTTCAAGGTTAATCTACAGTCTACTGCACTCTGAATATTTCCATCTGCACACATGTCTTGTATAGACACACAGAGAAAATAAGAAATATATTGTCAGGTTCCTTAAAAGAAAGGATGTTAAAACATGGATAAAACTGATTTGCCCACTTCCCCCATAGACGGGGTCTTGAAGACGAGATAGTTCAACTCTCCTGTTTTATAGAAGAGAAAACTGAGTTGTGGTTTTCTCAAAATCACCCAGAGATTGTTGAACCAGAACTAAAATGGAAATTTTCTGATCCAAGAATAGGAGTCCTTCTACTCCATTGCTTCTGATGCTACAAAACAAACATACAAAAGCCTTAGGTTCATATACATCAAATTCATTATCATGAAGAAAAAATGTCCTGCTACTCCTTTTATTTCATCCTGTCAATCCCACTCCCAAACCACATGTTGACTGATTGCTTCCTCCTGTATCAATCCTCAGTGCAATGCCTTATATCCTGAAGGTACACAGTAAATGCTTATTAAATTAAAGGATGAATTTAAACTTCTATTTGATGACTTTTTATTCTGATTTAACTAGAATAAAAATGTTGGAACAGATGGTGAGGAGGGAGGCAGAATCAGAGTCCTTTATTGCCATTACGCACTAAGTATGCTCTCCCTTAATAATGGCTCCACACACCTGAGATGGGGATACACAGGCTGAACCAATGGTTTCTTTGTTGGTTGTCATGAAGAGTGGATTTGAGGCAGCAAACTAAAGTATCAAGTTTCAGATATTCCTTTATTACTATGAGTATTGGACAGGAGTAGTCCAAATGGGTATAAGTGAAATAAAGAGAACAATTCCACATGGTCTAGAGTTTAGATTCATCCTTGGTTCAAGGGAGTGTGTGTGTGTGTGTGTGTGTGTGTGTGTGTGTGTGTGTGTGTCTGCATGCGCAAAAATGTAGGAACTCTTGTGAAACCATTGATTCTAGAGAAGCTCAATCTAGATTTCACCTACTTTACAACCTTCAGACATGGTCACACTAGATATGGTCTAGGGGGAGAAGACAGCATTCCTGGTTTATTTCTAACCATCCTTCCACACATACTCCCTTTCCATATGGAGAGAGGGGTCACTTTTCTTTCTCTTGAAGACTTATTGGGTCACTGGGAAAAGATATTTTAAGGAAAAATCATCCTTTGAAAGGGGGACATGTGTGCTCCCTGAAAGCTTGTAAAACAAACTCTAATTTGAGTTCCAGGATATAAAGTAAATGGATTTAAAACCCTCTTTTTTCCTGCCAGACCATTAAAAATCATTTCTTTTTTCTTCAAAAAGTCAGTCATTGCATGGTCAGCAAGACTATCCTAATACTCCACAAGAGTTTTCCAAATTACTAAGTTTCTGCCAGGGCATTGCCTCCTAACTTTATGGTCTCTCTTGGTGTTGATATGAGACTAATATATTTCAGGGCTGCTCCCCCACCTTGTTTTTTCAATGCCATCTTGCTCACATATGGACTCTAGTTCTCTAGGGAGACTCTGGGGGACTCCACCGGAACTTTAGTGGAACCTGCTTCTGGTGAACTTGGCCCCAGCTCACCATTCATCTACTTAACCAAGAGTTTCCACTGGCTTCATAAGACTGTGGTCTCCCATGTCACAAGAGCTTTTTGGTTTCATTGCTCTCCCTAAGAGGGCTTGTCATGGCCTGTTGCCTCTTTTCTAGGGCTTATGACAATAAAAATTTATCATTCTCTGCATGGTATATATCGTTGTCAGCCTAAGTTATAAATCATCCTGAATAACCTTCACATATGGTTAACATTACGCTTAAATCCCTGACTCGATACAAGTTGGTCTTGAATCTTTGGCTTACTTTTCTTTCCTTCATGAACTATTCTTTAGATAAAGTTGGATAGTTAGATAAAGTTAGATAAAGTTTTAGTTGTCCCTTCAAGAACAAACCAACTCTTTGATGACAGAAGTGAGTGTCGGCCTGAACCTATGAGTAGGTTTATAAAATGCCATAAGGGACCTTGGCAAGGAACAACCAGGCCAAATCACTCATTTTATGGATGCAGAGACTTGTGTGAGTTAGTGACGACTTATTTCATGATAGTTCTCTCATAGTATTGGGGTAGCCCTGCTGCTCTTAGAGTGACTAACCTGACCAAAGAGGTTAATTCACTTGCCAGTAGAAGTGTGTTAAGGTGCCACATGAATCTTGGTATGAAAAGCTATTAATGTCAAGTATTGAAGAACCATAGATTTAAATCTAGAAAAGACTTGAGAGGTCATCTATCCAATTACTCCATTTTTATAACAGGATATTGAGGTCCATAGAGGGTAAGTGATATGTTCAAGATCATAGAGATAGTAAATGGCAAAGTCAGCATTCAACCCAAGTCCTCTCATTCCCAATCCAACACTAATTCCAACCTATGTTCCCTCTCAAGGAAGTTAACAACAGCTAAATACCTCCTCCCTAAAAATGGTATTGTGGTTATAAAGGATGATGTAAATTTTTCTTAGTCAAAGATCTCTATTAAACTTTCCATTTCTGAAAATCCATTTTCTGCAATACATAATAACAACAATTTTTCAATGAACATAATATTTGGTTTATCATGTTTTTTTAAAATAAATAATGTTATAATCTTTTTGAGACACATACCCAGTAGTAGCACTGCTAGATCAAAGGATACACATGGTTTTATAGCCCTTTGGACATAGTTTCAAATTGCTCTCCAGAATGGTTGGATAATTTCACAACTCCACCAATAATGCATCAGTCAATCTGAGAGATATGAAGTGTTATCTCAGAGTTATCTTAATTTGCATTTCTCTACAGTGAATTTAGGGAAAAAATCAGTAGTTAAATTTTATTTCTGTTTTTTTACAGATGAGGAAACAAGTTCTGAGAGATATGAAGTGTTATCTCAGAGTTATTTTAGAGCCATACAATATAGTGTTTTCACCTTTTTATCAATGTTTGCTTGGTTCTCTCTCTCTCTCTCTCTCTCTCTCTCTCTCTCTCTCTCTCTCTCTTTGATCTGATTTTTCTTGTGCAGTATGATAAATGTGGGAATATGTTTAGAAGAATTGCATATGTTTAGCCTATATTGGATTATTTGCTATCTCAGGGAGGGAGTAAGGGGGGAAAGGAGGAAAAAATATGGAAAACAAGTTTTTTTCAAGGGTGAATGTTGAAAACTATCTTTGCATGTATTTTGAAAAATAAAAAGCTGTTATATTTAGATCCAGGTCACCTTCAATTCTAGTGCCTTTCCCCTTATCCTCTGCCTCCTATTGCAATTCTTCATATCCTTCCTGTTAACAATAACTAGAGGTCCCTTATGGCGTCTCCCTAAAAATAGATGACTACCAAGGTCTCTTCCAACTCTCAAATTCTGGGACTCAGTGAGTTCTTTAGAATATCTTTTTGTCCAGTTCTATTAATCAATCATGGGGACTTCATAAGAATTTATATATTCAGGTTTCTGCTGTTCCTGGAGAAATACATCTGGAATGGCATGAGTAGGAATGAGGGGGTGAATTGTGGCAGAGCAAACATTTAGTAGGAATCATTTTAGCAGATCTAATGGCAAAGATAAGAATAGCAAGACTATTCCTAATCTAAGAAGTATAGAATGACTAGAGTTGTTTAAAAAAAAAACAGTCATAATGTAGAGATAACCATCTTATTTTAACTGAAAATATATTGTGAGCTCCTTAGTTGTCCTATTTTCCAAGCATCATTCTTCTGACTAAGCAGTGTGATAAAATAGGGAAATTATTTGCTTTAGACTCAGAGAACATGGATTCAAATCCAGACTGTTGCTTATTACCTGGGTGAGCTTGAGCAAAGCAATTAACCCCATTGATTTCCAGTTGCTAAACCAGTGGAACATAGTGAGGTGTGGAAATGAGAATGGGGATCAATATTGGATATTATTTAAATACTTTGAACACTTCACTATGGTCCTGATTCCTCCTTCTATGCAAGTAAGCCCTTGCCACATTTTGATTAGTAGTTTACAGGACAGGAACTGGAGGCTGCATAGTCTAGCATGTAGGTAGAAGAGGCTAATTCCTTCATGGTGTCATTTTAGCAATGAAGAGGAAAACCATTTGTTCCCCTAAAGAATCTGCCTTCTATGCACTCACTAGTGCTTGAAATACTACAGTTAAAATGCAAATACTCTAAATAATAATAATGTTTTAACCTATAATCTATTCAGCTCAGCATGAGGAAGTCCATCAGATTCTGCCAAGAGAGCAGGCTTTCATAGCAGGAAGAGGAAGATACCAGGGGTTGTATATGTACCTGAAATGGCTAAACTTGGCCTACTTCCCAATTTTACCTAGGACCAGCTCACTTTAAAATACAACTTTTGTGTCTTGTCTTCACTTTTCCACACCTACAACAGAGTGCTAATAACTAAAGGAGGTCAAATCTGAATGAGGTTTTCAGCAGAGTGGCCAGGCATCTGTGCCTGACCCTATTCTGTTTAATGGTTTTATTGATGACTTGAATAAAAGCGTAAGTGTCATGGCTATTCAATTTTCTGAAGGCAGAAAGTTAGGAGGAGTGAGAAACTGGGTGACAAAATAAGGATTCAAAAAGCTTGTACAAGACTAGAACCTTGGTGTAAGTCCAATTGGAAGCAATGTCATAGGAAGAAATTTAGAGTCTTACATTTGTTTAAGAAATCAACCTCACTTCTCATCCTTCCAGCTCTCCTGCACACTGGTACACAGTTAGTTCTCAATTAAGAAAGGCCTGTAAAATGAATTGTATATGGAAGAATAGGTACAAATGAATAGTTCCTGAGAATGAAGTCATCTAGAATTTACCTTCCCACAAGATAGACAGGAGTTTCCACCTCAATTTTGGAATATTGTCTCTCTACAGAGTATTTGCATTCCCATTTTGGGAATAGCTCCTCTTCTTGCAACTTTTCTCCTCTTCCTTTCTTCCTCATTTGATTCTCAGATACATTTCTATTAATTAAGCTGGAGGCAGAGAAAGGGAAAGACGTATTGTTGACAGATGACAACAGATTCCTGGACTGGGGCTTTGATTCACAGGCAACTCACCACTGGAGAACCCCTCAGCAAAAATAATTACTATTTACATAGTGCTTTAAAATTCACAAGGGGCAGATAGTGAAACAGAGAGGGCCTAACATCAGAAAGCCCTGAGTTCAAATCTGACCTCAGACACTTTCTAGCTGTTTGACCCCAGGCAAGTCACTTAATTCTGTTTTCTCATCTTTAAAATGAATTAGAGAAGGAAATGGCAAACCATATCAGTATCACTGCCAAGAAAGCTTCAAGTAGGGTCATGAAGAGTCTGCCACAACTAGAAAATGATTGAACAACAAAGGACTTTGCTGTCAGCACCCATTACATTTTAATGCCTGAAGCCCAAAGTTCCATTCACCTTTCCCTAGCCACAAATCTGGCAGGAAACTCTAAGGTACATCACATCCTATGCCTGTGCTTCATTAACATGTAGCTGCTTCCCCACCTAGAGACAGTTCCTAATTCCTGGCTGGTCACTTTTAGTCTTAGTTTTCTCAATTAATGAGTCCTAACCAATCTTAGGGATCAAGAATTCTCATGCTACTTAACTCATAAGAGTTATTGAGAAAATTAAGTAAGACAATAATAATAATAAAAGGTTTCATAGATTGTGAACTACTATATACATCCAAAGATTAGGACCATTATTTATGGCACTTTCTATCTCCTTTTTTCTTCATCTAATATCATTTATACGTCTTCTGATAGTAAGTCCTCTTTTACCTTTGTCTCACATAATGGAATGGCCTTCCTCTTTCCCAAGACTAACCTCTCTACCTGCTCAAGTGATCCCATTTCACCCAATCTACTTCAAAATATTTCCATCTTCAAATTTATTTTCAATTCCAAATTATCTCCCTGCTCCCTCTCCCTTTCCAATCACTGTTTAAAAAAATCTCTTTTTTTTTTTCCTGACTTTTTCTCTACTGGCTACAAATATGCCCATATCTCCCCCATCCTCAAAAAACCTTCAAGTGATCTTTCTATACACACACTAGGACTCCATTGTCCCAGATCCCTTATGCCCTTTGTGGCAAAGATTCTTGAAAAGGGGCATCTAAAATAGATGACTCCACTTTTCTCTCTCACTCTTCTTAATCACAATCCATTTCCAACCTCATCAGGTTCACAATCATTCCTCCAAAACTGCTCTCTCTATAGTTTCCAGTGACCTCTTTGTTGATAAATCCAATGGCCTTTTCTTAATCCTCATTCTCTTCTGCACTTCTCTGCAGCCTTTGGCACTTATTGATTAACCCCTTCCCCCCTTATACCCTTTTTCCTTAGCTTTGGGAACATTGCTCTCTTCTGCTTCTCCTATTTGGCTGTTCCTTTCCTGTCTCCTTAGAAATATACATCTAGATCATCAAACAGAATTAATCACAGAATCCCATGGTTGAAAATATGTAGTCTTGGAGCCGTGAAGTATGTACTACACCTGTTCCCTAGATATATTCCCAACAGGTCACTCAGGCTTTGTTCAAACATTTCTTTTTTTTTTTTTTTTTTTTTTTTTTTTAATTTTTTTTTATTATATATATATATATATTTTATAATATTATCCCTTGTATTCATTTTTCCAAATTACCCCCCCTCCCTTATTCCCTCCCCCCGACGACAGGCAATACCATACATTTTACATGTGTTACAATATAGTCTAAGTAAGATACATGTGTGTGAATATCATTTTCTTGTTGCACAATAAACATTAGAATCCGAAGGTATATGCAACCTGGGCAGACAGATATTAGTGCTAACAATTTACATTCCCCTCCCAGTGTTTCTTCTCTGGGTGTATCTACCTCTGTCCATCATTGATCAACTGGAAGTGAGTTGGATCTTCTTTATGTTGAAGATTTCCACTTCCATCAGAATACATCCTCATACAGTATCGTTGTTGAAGTATACAGTGATCTTCTGGTTCTGCTCATTTCACTCAGCATCAGTTGATTTAAGTCTCTCCAACCCTCTCTGTATTCCTCCTGCTGGTCATTTCTTACTGAGCAATAATATTCCATAACTTTCATATACCACAATTTACCCAACCATTCTCCAACTGATGGACATCCATTCATCTTCCAGTTTCTAGCTACAACAAAAAGAGCTGCCACAAACATTTTGGCACATATATGTCTCTTTCCGCTCTTTAGTATTTCTTTGGGATATAATCCCAGTAGTAGCGCTGCTGGGTCAAAGGGTATGCACAGTTTGATAACTTTTTGGGCATAATTCCAGATTGCTCTCCAGAATGGCTGGATTCTTTCACAACTCCACCAGCAATGCATTAGTGTCCCAATTTCCCCACATCCCCTCCAACATTTGTCATTATTTGTTCCTGTCATCTTAGCCAATCTGACAGGTGTGTAGTGGTATCTCAGAGTGGTCTTAATTTGCATTTCTCTGATCAGTAGTGATTTGGAACACTCTTTCATGTGAGTGGATATAGTTTCAATTTCTTCCTCTGAGAATTGTCTGTTCATATCCTTTGACCATTTATCAATTGGAGAATGGTTTGGTTTCTTATAAATTATGGTCAGTTCTCTATATATTTTGGAAATGAGACCTTTGTCAGAACCTTTGTTTTTAAAAATATTTTCCCAATTTGTTACTTCCCTTCTAATCTTGTTTGCATTAGTATTATTTGTACAGAAACTTTTTAGTTTGATGTAATCAAAATCTTCTATTTTGTGATCAATAATGATCTCTAGTTCTCCTCTGGTCATAAATTCCTTCCTCCTCCACAAGTCTGAGAGGTAGATTATCCTCTGTTCCTCTAATCTATTTATTATCTCCCTCTTTATGCCTAAATCATGGACCCATTTTGATCTTATCTTGGTATATGGTGTTAAGTGTGGATCCATATCTAATTTCTGCCATACTAATTTCCAGTTTTCCCAACAGTTTTTTCCGAATAATGAATTTTTATCCCTAATGTTGGAATCTTTGGGTTTGTCAAAGATTAGATTGCTATAGATGTACCCTTTTTTGTCCTTTGTATCTAATCTGTTCCACTGATCTACCGGTCTATTTCGTAGCCAATACCAAATGGTTTTGGTGACTGCTGCTATATAATATAGCTTTAGATCAGGTACACTTAGACCACCTTCCTCTGAGTTTTTTTTCATTAGTTCCCTTGCAATTCTTGACCTTTTATTCTTCCATATGAATTTTGTTGTTATTTTTTCTAGGTCATTAAAATAGTTTCTTGGGAGTCTGATTGGTATAGCACTAAATAAATAGATTAGTTTGGGGAGTATTGTCATCTTTATTATATTCGCTCGGCCTATCCAAGAGCACTGAATGTCTTTCCAATTATTTAAATCTGATTTTATTTTTGTGGCAAGTGTTTTGTAATTTTTCTCATATAATTCCTGACTTTTCTTTGGTAGATGGATTCCCAAATATTTTATACTATCAACATTTGTTTGGAATGGAATTTCTCTTTGTATCTCTTGCTGTTGCATTTTGTTAGTGATATATAAAAATGCCGAGGATTTATGTGGATTTATTTTGTATCCTGCCACTTTGCTGAAATTTTGAATTATTTCTAGTAGCTTTTTAGCAGAGTCTTTGGGGTTCTCTAAGTATACCATCATGTCATCTGCAAAAAGTGATAGTTTAATTTCCTCATTTCCTACTCTAATTCCTTGAATCTCTTTCTCGGCTCTTATTGCCGAGGCTAGCGTTTCTAGTACTATATTGAATAGTAATGGTGATAGTGGGCAACCTTGTTTCACTCCTGATCTTACTGGGAAAGGTTGCAGTTTATTTCTATTGCATATTATGCTTACTGACGGTCTTAAATATATACTCCTGATTATTCTAAGGAATAATCCGTTTATTCCTATACTCTCAAGAGTTTTTAGTAGGAATGGATGTTGGATTTTGTCAAATGCTTTTTCTGCATCTATTGAGATGATCATATGGTTCTTATTAATTTGATTATTAATATGGTCAATTATATTAATAGTTTTCCTAATATTAAACCAGCCCTGCATTCCTGGAATAAATCCTACTTGATCATAGTGTATTATCTTGGAGATGATTTTCTGAAGTCTTTTTGCTAATATCTTATTTAAGATTTTAGCATCAATATTCATTAAGGAGATTGGTCTATAATTTTCTTTCTCAGTTTTCGATCTACCAGGTTTAGGTATCAGTACCATGTCTGTGTCATAAAAGGAATTTGGTAGGACTCCTTCATCCCCTATTTTTTCAAATAATTTATATAACATTGGGGCTAATTGTTCTTTAAATGTTTGGTAGAATTCACATGTGAATCCATCTGGCCCTGGGGATTTTTTCCTGGGGAGTTGATTAATAGCTTGTTCTATTTCTTTTTCTGAAATGGGACTATTTAAGCAATTTATCTCCTCCTCTGTTAATCTAGGGAGCCTATATTTTTGGAGGAAGTCATCCATTTCACTTAAGTTATCAAATTTATTGGCATAAAGTTGGGCAAAGTAACTCCTTATTATTTCTCTAATTTCCTCTTCATTGGTGGAAAGATCCCCCTTTTCATTTGTAAGACTATCAATTTGATTTTCCTCTTTCTTTTTTTTGATCAAATTTACCAAAGGTTTATCTATTTTATTGGCTTTTTCATAAAACCAACTCTTGGTTTTATTTATTAATTCAATAGTTTTTTTACTTTCAATTTTATTGATTTCTCCTTTTAATTTTTGTATTTCGAGTTTAATTTTTGGTTGGGGGTTTATAATTTGGTCTTTTTCTAGCCTTTTAAGTTGTAAGCCCAATTCGTTAATCTTCTCTTTCTCAATTTTCTTCAAATAAGCCTCTAAAGATATAAAATTTCCCCTTATTACCGCTTTAGCTGCATCCCAAAGATTTTGATATGATGTCTCATCATTATCATTATCTTGGGTGAAATTGTTAATTGTTTCTATAATTTGCTCTTTCACCCAGTCATTCTTTAAGATGAGATTATTCAGTTTCCAATTACTTTTTGGTCTATTTACCCCTAACTTTTTACTGAATGTAGCTTTTATTGCATTGTGATCTGAGAAGAAGGCATTTATTATTTCTGCCTTCCTACATTTAATTTTGAGATCTTTATGTCCTAGTATATGGTCAATTTTTGTATAGGATCCATGAACTGCTGAGAAGAAAGTATATTCCTTCCTATTGCCATTCAGTTTTCTCCAAAGGTCTACCATACCTAGTTTTTCTAATGTTCTATTTACTTTTTTAATTTCTTTCTTGTTTGTTTTGTGGTTTGATTTGTCTAAATCTGAGAGTGCAAGGTTGAGATCTCCCACTATTATAGTTTTACTGTCTATTTCTTCTTGCAGTTCTCTTAACTTTTCCTTTAGAAAGTTAGATGCTATACCACTTGGTGCATATATGTTTAGTATTGATATGGCTTCATTATTTATGCTACCTTTCAGCAGGATATAGTTTCCTTCCTTATCTTTTTTAACGAGATCTACTTCTGCTTTTGCTTGATCTGAGATAAGGATAGCTACCCCTGCTTTTTTGGCTTTACCTGAAGCATAATAGGCTCTGTTCCAACCTTTTACCTTTACTCTGTATGTATCTCCCTGCTTTAAGTGTGTTTCCTGTAGGCAACATATTGTAGGGTTCTGCTTTTTGATCCAATCTACTATCCGTCTCCGTTTGATGGGATCGTTCATCCCATTTACATTTACAGTTAAAATTACTAATTCTGTATTTCCTGCCATCGTATTATCCCCAGATTATGCTTTTTTCCCTTGACCCCCCTGATCCCCCTCCCCGATATTTAATTTACAGACCCCCCTTGTGACGCGCAACCCTCCCTCTTTTTTTTTTTTTTAGGATCCCTCCCCCCTCCCTCCAAGTCCCTTCACTTATTCCCCTTTTCCTTTTCCCTTTTCCTCTTCCCCCCTTTTAATGAGGTGAGAGAAAATTCTCTGAAAAACAAATATGTTAATTATTTACTCTTTGAGCCTCTTCTGATGAGAGTAAGATTCACACAATGATTCTCCCCCTCACTAAGTTCCCTCAGATATGGTGTATTTTCTATGTCTCTTCCTGGGATGTAGTTTCCCTCTTTTTATCACTCCTTCCCCTTTTTCTGAACCGACCTCCTTCCCTTTACTACACCCCCCTTTTTTTCTTTTATATCAGTAAAATCAAATTATCCTTGAGTATTTTTTATATACCCACAACAGAGTTACAGTTCTCAAGGGTTCTGTGTACCTTTTTCTGTTTCTCTTCAGTCTTGTGGATGTAGATCAAATTTTTTGTTTAAGTCTGGTTTTTTTCTTAGAAACATATAGAATTCCTCTGTTTCATTGAATGACCATCTTCTTCCGTGGAAAAAGATGCTAAACTTAGCTGGGTAGTTCATTCTTGGTTGCAGTCCTTGATCTTTTGCCTTACGGAATATCAGGTTCCAGGCCCTTCTATCTTTTAATGTGGAGGCAGCCAGATCTTGGGTGACCCTTATTGTGGCACCTTGGTATTTAAATTGTTTTTTTCTAGCTGCTTGCAGGATTTTCTCCTTTGTGTGGTAATTCTGCAGCTTAGCCACAATATTCCGTGGTGTTCTTTTTTTAGGGTCTATTTCAGAAGGAGTTCGATGAATTCTTTCCACATCTACTTTCCCTTCTGTTTCTATTATCTCTGGACAGTTCTCTTTGATAATTTCCTGTAAAATAGAATCTAGGCTCTTTTTTTGGTCATAGTTTTCTGGAAGTCCAATAATCCGCAGATTATCTCTCCTAGATCTATTTTCCAGGTCTATAGATTTTCCCAGTAAGTATTTGACGTTGTTCTCCAGCTTCTCATTTTTTTTGTTTTGTTTGACTGATTCTTGGGTTCTCTGTGAATCATTCATTTCTATTTGTTCCATCCTGACTTTTAAGGAGTTATTTTCTTCTTTCACAGTTTTTAGTTCTTTTTGTAAATGCCCAATTTCGTTTTTAAATGAATTATTTTGCTCTATTGAATTTTTTTCCATTTCCCTAATTTTTTTTTTTTGAGAATTATTTTCTTTTTCCAATTCAGAAATTCTATTTTCTTGAGACTTTTTTATCTTTTCCAATTCAGAAATCCTACTTTCCTGTGTTTTTTTAACCTTTTCTAATTCACTAATTTTGTTTCCCTGCATCTCCTGTGAATTCTTTATTTTTTCCAACTCCAATTTCAGGACGTTGTTATTCTCTATCATAACTTCCCTTTCCTTGCCCCATTTTTCTTCAATCTCCCTCAATTTCTTAAGAGCTTCTTCTAGGAGAGAGTTATGTGATGGGGGGCAGGAATCGTTCCCCTTTAGGTTGTTATCTTCTGAATCTTTGCTGTTAACTTCCTCGGGGTTGGATACCCGCTCTTTCTCTGTATAGAAGGAATCTATAGTTTTTCTAGCTTTTTTGCTCATACTTAAAAAATGTTTTGGGGTCTGTCCCTGGGGTAGGAAATTATTTACTTCTTTACCAGCTTCCTCCCAGACCGGATGGATGCAGCGGCCCCTGCGCCCGCGCTAAGAGAGAGCTCTGGGAGAGAGTTCCCCACCCCCTCCCTGGAAGTGCCTCAGAGGTGATTAGCACTGCTGTGCTTTGAGGGCGTAGAATAGTGAAGACTGCAGGATGCCCAGGCTATGTGTCCGGGTGGGGAGTGGATGTTTGCAGCAGGTGACGTAAGAAGCCCCTGCGCTCAAACTGGAAGTGTCTGCCAGAAACCGCGGTCCCTAGTTCAAAGGTTCCGCTTCTCTGGGACTTCCTGGAGCTGAGTTCCACTCCCTCCAGCTAAGCTAGGCCGTGTGTGTTGCCTTGGGCCGTATCCACCCACTTGTCAGTCTCTTAACTATTCTCAGGAGGTAGCTGAGGCCACACCCCCTGGTGCGGAGTCTGCCCCAGGGTGGGGGGGGGGGGAATCTAATCTGAGTTTTAAAATATTTTGGCTTTCTCTTCTGAACTGCTAAATAATTAGCAGAGAAGAGCTAACAGCCTGTGCCAGATTCCTTTACCTCAGTGGCTTCTCTGATCCCAGAGCCCTTCCCAGCGCAATGGGCGCAGTGTGCCCCTACCCCACCGTCTGTGCTGGTCTTTCTTATTCCTCCCCTGAGAACTGACCTTTCCTGTTGAAACTCCAGATTCTCTTCAGCTGGTAAGTCGTGCTTCCAGTCCTTGTGGTATCTATCAGTCCTGAGCTAATTTTGAGACTTAATTTATCTAATTGGTTGTGAGGGAGTGAGGACGTTCACTGAGTAGTGTGTTTCTTCTCCGCCATCTTGGCTCCGCCCCCTATTTTTCCAAACATTTCTAATGAAGAGAAATCCACTCTCCCTCTTAAGCCAATTCATTCCATTGGAGCTATTCTTGTTGCTAGGAAGCTTTTCCCTTGTAGAATGGAAACCTATGTTTCTGCAATTTCTACGTATCATTTCTCCTTCGTCCTTCCAGGGCAAACGTGGACAAGTTCAATGCTTCTGCATATGACAGTCCTACTTTCAATACTTGAACATATCCCTTTTTCTCCCTGTTCCCCTAAAACTCTGTCCTTTCCAGACAAAACAGGAAGAAGCCTGGTCTAGAACTAAGATCTGATGTATGCAAGGACAAAAAGAAATTTGAACATAGAATGAGGAGGATAGCATTAAAAAGCCGAGGGAAATGGTTAGCAATCATAACTATGAAAAAAAATGAAGTACGTTTCTATGATAAAGGCCTCATCTCTCAAATTTATGGAAAAATGAATCAAATTTGTAAAAGTAAGAGTCATTCCCCAATTGACAAATGATCAAAACATATGAACAGTTTTCAGATGAAGTAGTCAAAGCTACCTATAGCCATAGGAAGAAGTACTTTAAATCACTATTGATTGGAGAAATGCAAATCAGAACAATTCTGAGATACTACCTCATACCTATTGGATTAGCTAATAGATAGAATAGAAAATGACAAATGTTGGAGGAGATGTGGGAAAAGTGAGATACTAATGCACTTTTGGTAGAGTCATGATTTAAGCGTTATGTAGAACAATTTGGGAAAATGCTATAATATGGATTGCAACTCTTTTCTGGTGGCAAAGAATTCTGGGGAATGGTTGAACATTTTGTAATATATGATTGTGATGGAATATTATTGTGCTATGTGAAGTGAGAAGCTAGATGCTCTGCTCTCAGAAAAACTTGGAAAAACACGAACTGATGCAGAGTGAACAGAGTAGAAGCAGAGCACGGTACTTAATAACAGCATTATTCTAAGATGATCTACTGTGAATGATTTTGCTATTCTCAGAAAACTCTACATTTCCAATTGGACTTAATGAGAGAGAGAGGGGGGGAGAGAGGGAGAGAGAGGAGAGAGAGAGAGAGAGGAGAGAGAGAGAGAGAGGAGAGAGAGAGAGAGAGAGAGAGAGAGAGAGAGAGAGAGAGAGAGAGAGAGAGAGAGAGAGAGAGAGAGAGAGAGAGAGAGAGAGAGAGAGAGAGAGAGAGAGAGAGAGAGAGACACACAGGGAGAGAGACAGAGACAGTGACAGAGAAACAGACAGAGACAGAAGGAAGGAGGGAGAATGTTTAAGGACCATGCCTAAGTGTTAAGGGGCAGGTCATTCTCTGAGCTGTGAATCATAACACATTTGAAGGAATTGTAAATTAGCCTTTGCTGACACAGATGTTGCTTGTGAATTGGGAATGAAATAAATTGGAGGCAAGAGGGAAGCAGAGAGAGGTCAGGAGAATACAACTGCCTCTCAGTCTCCTTGTATCATTATCATCCTCTCACATGAAGGGATCTATTCTGCTGGTCAGAACTAGATTCCCCAATAGCCACTAGCAGGTGATTCCCTTAATACCCAGCAGCTACTGTCAGGTTGCTCCTGTAACAGCAGAGCAAGAGGGGTGGGGAAGAAGGGAAGAAGGGGGGGAAAGGAATGAAAAGAGGGGAGAGAACTCCTAAGTGGCAGAGCTAATGGCCATCTGAGTCCATAGAAGTTACCTCCCTGCAAAATCTTTATGCTACTTAAATCACTAGTTTAAACAAAGTTGGCCCAACATATTTTCAATTTGTTCTGTTTATTACATAATACTTCATTAATACAAAAAGCAAAAAAAAACTATCAATTACATGTTATTAAGAATGATCAGGATTTCATAGAGATCTGTTTACTTATAGTAATATTCCTCACCCTGTTCCATTGCTTTTCCAATGGAAAAGGTCCCTCCACTCATCTGCCTTATATTCATGCACATCATGTAGGGCGAATATATGAGTTACTGAATACTGAAAGAATACTGGATTTGGAATTGAAGGACACCGAGTTTGCTCTGTATCCCTCATGTAAACCTAATCAATTCCCTTTCTATGCTTCAAACTGGCTCAGCTGCAAAATGAAGAGGTTGAATTTGATCCTATTTAGGGACTCTTCCCAGTTCTGAAAGCTGGGATTCTGTTAAATAGATTCATTAAGTAAGTAATTTGGGGTAAAAGGAGAATAAGAGAGATTCAGACCCAATTATTGCACCAGACTTATCAAGACAAGCTTTTAATTGCAATAGGAAAAAACTCCTAAAAACATAGATTATATAAAAAAAAATCCATGATTGGGAGTTGAAGGGAAACTAAGGAATGTGAGTTTCTTGAGAGCAGAAACTGTTTCATTTTTTTGGTCTGTGTATTCTACCTAAAAGCCTAGTACAGTACTTAGAACCTAGTGCTTAACAAATGTTTATTGAATTTAGCAGATTTTAAAAGATGATCACATTTATATTGCTTTCCCCTTTTCTACAATCTAGGGACCAGGAAACAAAGCAAATCTTGCGATATATCTCATGAATGAAAATGGTTGCAGGCAATATAGCTAAGCTGATGCAAAGCAATGTAGGAGAGAAATGGGCTTTAGCTAGTTCAAGAAGTAATTTAGCTAGTATTTTAAAAGTGATTTAGAAAAAAAAAATCTAGTGAGATTATAAGGTAATAGATATTGAACTGGAAGGATTTAGGGATTATTTAGTCTTGTCCTAACCATTTTAGAGATGTAGACAAAAGCCCACAAAAGGGAAGGTCACATAAGAAAGTTGCAGGGGCAGGATTCACATTCAAATCCTAGGATCAGGAGCTGTAGGATCTGGAGGGAACTTAGAATCCCTAGTCCTTTCATTATTTATTTATTTACTTGTTTGTTTATTTACTTACCAAGGCAATTGGGGTTAAGTGACTTGTTCAGGGTCACACAGCTAGGAAATGTTAAATGTCTGAGGTCATATTTGAACTCGGGTCCTCTTGACTTCAAGACTGGTGCTCTAATTGCCCCTCCCTAGTCCTTTTAAAGATGAAGAAATTGAGTGTCTGAATTGGGATTTGAACTTGAATCTTCCTTAGTCCAGAGCTCTTTCCACTGCACCCCTTTTTCTGCCCAGTAGAAGGTTTTGGAGCACAGATGGAACTTAAAGTTTAGAGATGCAGAGGACTTTCAAAAGCTTAGAATCCTAAGAGCATAGAATTAAAGACAAAGGACCTACCTTGGAAATCAAGCTCAATCACATCATTTTGCAGATGAAGCCAGTCCAGTTTCTTCTCCTCCTAGAAGAAAACTGAAGCTCATGTATTAGTACATAGCTACTATTCTATGTCAGAGCCAAGGGTAGGAACTACATATCCTGACTCCCTAACCAACCTATTTCCCACAATTCTACACTACTTTTTTTTGGTTTGAGTACTAAAAATGGTATATTTAAGATAATGGCAGAATAGATAAAGAACTGGAAGGGATCTTGGAGATTCTCAAATCTTGGTCTTTTATTTTACATATGAAATCAGGTACAGAGGTTATTTTTCCCCCCCTCAGGTTCATGCAGCTAGTAAATAGCTTTGAAATGTAATTTTTTTTCATTTTTTAAAAAAACTATAGTTTTTATTTACCAGATATATGCATGGGTAATTTTTCAGCAATGACAATTGCCAAACCTTTTGTTCCATTTTTCCCCTCCTTCCTCCCACCCCCCTCTTCTAGATGGCAGATTGACCAATACATGTTAAATATGTTAAAGTATAAATTAAATACAATATATGTATACATGTCCATGCAGTTGTTTTGCTGTACAAAAAGAATCGGGCTTTGAAATATTGTACAATTAACCTGTGAAGGAAATCCAAAATGCAGGCAGACAAAATTGGAGGGATTGGGAATTCTAGGTAGTGGTTCATAGTCATCTTCCAGAGTTCTTTTGCTGGGTGTAGCTGGTTCAGTTCATTACTGCTCTACTGGAACTGATTGGTTCATCTCATTGTTGAAGAGGGCCTCGTTCATCAGAATTGATCATCATATAGTATTGTTGTTGAAGTGTATAATGATCCTCCTGGTCTTGCTCATTTCACTGAGCATCAGTTCATGTAAGTCTCTCCAGGCCTTTCTGAAATCATCCTGCTGATCATTTCTTACAGAACAATAATATTCCATAATATTCATATGCCACAATTTATTCAACCATTCTCCAACTGATGGGCATCCACTCAGTGAAATGTAATTCTTGACTTCAAGTCCAGTACACCTTACAGGCTCCCTTTGAAACAGAGATTGACTGAAGTTCCCTGCATCCCCCCACCCCCTATTTAGTACCATATTGAGCACCAAGAAAATACTGCAAAATTAGAGGTACTGTGGTAAAATCCAAAACAACAGTAGAATTGATATCAGAAAAAAATGGGTCAAAATCTAATCTTTGTGACTAACTAGTTTTATACTCTTGAACTTGAGGCATCATTTAAATCTTTAACCTCTTCTATCCTTATCCCTTTGTGTCACAGTAACAAACCTTTAGAGCCAAGACCTTTAGAGGTCATCTAGTTCAACTTCCTTCTTATATAGAAATAAGGCATATAGCGATTCAGAGACTTGCCTAAGGTCACACAGATCATAAATAGAAGAACCAAGATTTGAATCCTGTAATAGGGATAATGATATTTGTACTACCCTGTTGAAGGATTGTTACAAGGAAAATACCTTATAAACTTTAAAGTGCTAAGCCAGTGTGCATATATTATATGCATATAACTTATAAACCAGAATCTTTATGAAATCTTTTTTCTTATAATAACCTTATGTAAAACTTTATATGTGATGCCATGCACCAAATCAGTAGCAGCGGCAGTACTCAAACCAATTCTTCTGGCTCCAACCCAGAGTCCTTTATGGTAAAGGTCAGTATAGTACCGCATATATTCTCTAATTAATTGAAAAGATTGATCCCTTCCACTTATTCTGAAAAGGTCTATGAGTGAAATAGTGCTTCATCTGTTTACTATCTAGTGCTCTGTACACATGGCTTACATGTACAAATCTAGGCTTTGAAAATTATTTGCCCCAGGACTGCTTGATGAAAAAACCCTAAGAGGAGAGACATTCCTATTAGTTGATAGTTCTGAGTGAAATCCCTAGAATGTGGTCATGTAATCCTCTTGTTCTATCAATGAAGTTGGGCTGCTAAGGTCAGGGAGGCCAGAGAAGGGATAAGAAGGAAAGGGACCGACTCATATTCTCAGTGACCAGGTTTTCTTACAATAGGTTAAATGCATATTTGTTTGGTTATGATCCCAGATGCTTTATCTTTGACCAGTTTCCCATCTCTTTTCTTCTAAGGAATAAAAGCAGTATATTTGGTGATACACCACTCAATGCACATTAAACAACCTGTATTGCTTTTTTAAAACTCCATTTCAAGAGAATTGTTGCTGTTCCTTCTACATTTTTATTTTGAGCACATATCACCAGATCTCATAAATATTTTCTATGCAATTGATACACAAGGGTATCAAGCTGAAAATTTCCACTGAGAAATCAGGCTAGGCTTTTGATATTTGTTTTGTTTTTATACAAATGTAAGTATACCTATATATTCATGTATAGGCATATATGTGTAATAAGTATTATTCAGTCATGTCTGATTCTTCATAACCCCATTTAAGGTTTTCTTTTTTTAATTTTCTTTTTTCTTTTTCTCTAGTTAAACATTAAAAACAGTATAATTGCCAACATTCATTTTTAAAACTGGATTCCAAATTCTCTTCCCCCCCGCCTCTTTAATGGAGAAGGCAATTTGATATGCATCATATATGTAGTAGTGAAAAACATATTTCCACATCAGTCTATAAAAAATTAATATACGGAGTAGCTAGGTGGCACTGTGGATAGAGCACCAGCCCCTGAAGTCAGGAGGATTTGAGTTCAAATCTGGTCTCACACATTTAACACTTCCTAGCTGTATGACCCTGGGCAAGTCACTTAACCCCAATTGCCTCAGCAAAATAATACAGGCCAAAATACAAACACAAGAAAAATAAGGTTTAAAAAGTGTGCTTTGATTTCTATTCAGTCTTCATCAGACCTTTTTTTTTTTTTTTTTTTTGAAGATGGATAGCATTTTTCATCATAAGTTCTTCAGAGATGTCTTGAATTAGTGTTGCTGAGAATAGCTAAGTTGTTTTACACTTTTTCACTTTGTGATAATTGCATTGTTACTTTGTACTCATTTCACTCTGCATCAGTTCATGTGTATCTTTCCAGCTTTTTCTATGAGTATCTAGCTTCTCATTTCTCATAGTACAATAATATTCCATCACAATCATATGCCACGAAATGTTCAACCATTTCTTAATTGATGGACATTTTCTGTTTCCAATTCATTACCACCAGAAAAGAGCTGCTATCCATATTGGTCATTTTTCCAAATTGTTCTGCATAATGGTTGAATCAGTTCTTGACTCCATCAACAATGGATTAGTTTTCTTACATCCCCTCCAACATTTGTCATTTTCCTTTTCTGTCCTATTAGTTAATCCAATAGGTATGAGATAGTACCCCAGAATTGTTTTGGTTTACATTTCTCCAATCAATAGTGATTTAAAGCATTTCTTCCTATGGCTATGGGTAGTTTTGACTACTTCATCTGAAAACTGTTCATATTTTTTGATCATTTGTCAATTGGGGAATTTGATTCTTTTCTCCATAAATTTGAGAGATGAGGCCATAACTTGTTTCAAATTTTTTTTTCAGTTACAACTGTTGACCCTTCATAGAATTTCCCTCCTCTGTTTATGCTATTCTCTATCTCTGTGTTCTTTCTCCCTGTCCCTCTTCAAAAAATGTTTTGTTTCTGGCTACTGCCATCCCAGTCACCTTCCCTTTCCCTCTCCTTTTCTCATCCCCTTCTCATTTGGGTCTTTCTTGACAAAGATCTCGGTTTGTCATTTTTTCTCATTTTATAGATAAGGAACTAAATAAAACAAGGCTAAGTCACTTGCCTAGCCACATAGCTAGTAAGTAAGTGTCTGAGGCCAGATTTGAACTCGGAAAAAGAGGTTTTCTTGATTCCAAACTTAATACTCTTATCTACTGCACTATCCTAGTGGTTATGTGTATATGTATATATGAATGAGTGCATATAAGGTTATATAGACGTGTGTATATATGTATACATAATATTTTGGTGCATGTGTGTGTGTGTGTATATATATATATATATATATATATATACACATATATATAAATATATACACATACACACAAATATATATATATATATATATATATATATATATATATATATATATATATATATATATATATATATACACACACACAACCTTTTCCTCATTTTGTGTTTGAATTTCTTTTTGGCCTTGCAGACAGCAGACCTGAGTTCTAGACCAGGCTGCTCCCTGATTCTTGGTCTGGAAGAGAGAATTTTAGGGGAACAGGGAGAGATCGAGACATATTCAAGTACTGGGGGATAGGGCTGCCATGTGCAGAGGCATTGGACTTGTCCAGGTTTGCCCCAGAAGGAAGAACAAGAAATGATATGTAGAAATTGCAGAAATGTAGCTTTCCCTTCTATGTGGGAAAAGCTTCTTAGTAACAAGAATAGCCCCAAATGGAATGAACTGACTTAGAGGGAGATTGTTCAAACACTTCTAATGAAGAGAAATCCAAAGTCTGAATGACCTGTTGGGAATGTTTCTAGGGAACAGGTGTAGTACATACTTCTTGGCTCCAAGACTACATATCTTTCAACCATGAGATTCTGTGATTGGTTTTGTTTTATTTGTTTAAAATTTTTATGCACACACATATACACGTAGGCTAATTTTTTTCTATCTCCTCAGAAATATTCATCTAGATTTTGTTTGATGTTATAGAGATCATATTGACCTCTTCAGTCTTTTCAACTCTTAGATTACCTATGACAAATTTGTAAGCAAACTAATTTGTATATTAAAGTGTTTAAAGTAATGAAGTGATTTTAGACTTGCAAATTTATATATATATATGTATGTATGTACATATATATATATTCACTTTATTCCATGTGTTTCCTTTCCTCCCCTCCCCCAGTCAAAGGCTAACATGGCTTCATTTCTATAAATTTGAATATATATATAAGATAATTTGTAGGAGGCACAATAGTATTGTAGAAAAAAACATTGACCTCACAAGAGATTTAGACCCTGGATAACCCAAGCTTTGTTGTATCACAAAGCTTTATTATACAATCTTAGAAATATAACTTCCCTTCTCTGGGAAGTTTCATTGTCTAAATGAAGTTGGATGAGATGGTTTCTAATATTCCTTCTGACATTTTCAAGGTAACACAAAAACTTTCCAAGGCACCCAAACCAAGTGAAAAGACCACTGACATTTTATTATCAAACACATACACACAAATTAAAATATTATCAAAAGCACAGTTTAAAAAATTAAATGTTGCTTTATTTACTGACTGAATTCACATCTCCTGAAATTCATATACAGATCGATTAAAAGCAACATTTACATTAAAAAACAAAACAAAACAGGGAGATGGGATGCAATAAGGCGGAGTCATCATCAGGGTACCACAGAATAGCAAATCACTACTAGCTATTCACAATCAATAACAACAATAAAAACATTATGTTCTGGGATCTAGGCAGGGAAGTGAATGACTGCAGTACACAGGTCACTCCCCCCTTTCCCACAATCCTCTCCTTCCCTGCCCAGATTATGTATTTCTTTGATTGGAAAAGCCAACATGAACAATCATGTACAATGGCAAAAGAGCAGTAAACAGACAAGAGAAAATGGCTATAAAAAGGATATAGTGTTACTTGGTAGTATGCTTCCTTCATGATCCTATAGCTACTTCCTGACATTCTATCTCCTTCAATAGTAGACATTTTGTATCTGTTCAATAAAAAATAAAACTTCCCATTACAAAGTTTCTTTTCTCCCCCCCCCCCCCCCCCAACTAAGAGTACAACCATCAATAGTCTTGTTCCATCAACACAATTTTCTCCTGAGGCAAGTTGAGGGAGGCAGAGTGTGGCAGCCATGCTAAGTGCTGTAGTGACGCCCTATGGGATCATTTCTCCTTGAATTAAAGGACACTTTTTGTTATGTATTTATTTAGTCTCAAAAGCCAGGAAAACCATACCACTGCTTAAACCCTAAGGATGTTGCCCTTGGACTTTTGAGTCAACTTAATAAGAAGGAACTCCTCCCAACACACAAATACAGTATATGCTATTTTTGTAACACCTTGATTGAATGTGATAATGTGCGCTAAGCAGGGGGAGTCATGGAAGTGGGAAAAAGAATTTTCACACAATCCAGACTCTCCCTTCGGGGTGATACCGTGATGTTAGTGTTTTGTGGTCTATATTTTTATTGGAGAAAAAGTAATAGTGGGGGACAAGGGTATGAATGCCGTTACATGTCTGTTTCAACTCTTATAAAAATGTCAAGCTGGAGTCAGCATGTAGCTGGTAGTAGTCCTGCACTACTACTAAAAACACATCCATCAGCTTCATTGATAAGTAAGAATCACCCAACCAAATGATGGCGAACTCCCACCTCCCCACTCCCCAGAAGATGTCCATCACTAAATGCTTGTTAAAAAGATTCTCTCCAAAGAAAATTTTAGTCTGGGGTAGAATGGATTGAATGATGGCAAACTTCAGAGTTTTTGGAATAAGGAGATCCCTCTAGAAGGAAGAATTAACCATAAATACAAAGTATAGTGTTGTCCCTTTGAAGGGACAAAAATCTTAGTATATTTTTAAGTTATTGAAGCTTATTAAGACTTCTGGGGCACCTTGTATTCTCCACAATCTCTCTTTCAAAATAAAAAGTCCACCTGACACTAAGTGCTTCACTTTGGAGTATTTTTAAAAAATGTTTTCTTCCATTTGTGGTCATTTCATGCACATTCTAGGAAAACAAGAATCGGTCTTTGCTTTCCAATTCACATTGCAAAATTAGCACTTTGGGGGGATTTTCATGGGATTTATTTTGCTTCATGAAGCTGTCAGAAACCATTTAAGCAGAATAAACTCAAACTTATATACAAGGAGGAGAAAACAACATGGTGAATGAATCATGTGCAATATATTAGCAGCATACAAGTTGGCATAAAGGAAAACCATTGGTGGCTTATTGCACTTAATACCAGGTTGGTTCTCAAGTGGCTCAATAGCCTGCATGTTATATCTATAATGACCAGTAGCACATTTAGATTTATACAAAAAAAAAAAAAAAATTAAGTCATCAGCCCAACTGATGGCACAATCTGAATTGGTGATTGGCAGTGGGGATGATAATGGAAGCATTTTGGAAAGGGTGTGTGGGAAGGGTTGTCTTGGGATTTACCAGACCAAGACTTGTGATATGGAGACTTCAAAACCTCAGGCATTGGAAGATTAACCTATGCTATTTGCCATTTCTTGGATGATAGCAAAAATATGCTGTGTGCTGGAGGAGGTAGGTAATTAACACGGAAAATCCTAAGAGAAATTCTGTCAGAATTTTTCTGATCAAATATTTTCATGATGTCCCAGGATAGAAAAAGGTCATTCATTTGAAACTGAACACAAGCTAAGTAAAGGGCTCAAAAAGTACCAAACAGATCTGTTCCTCTATTTTTAATATATATATATAAATGATTTATGTATACATATATAGTGTTTATGTATAGATATATACATATGTATGTGTGTGATTTAGGTTCAAGGACTTTAGAATTCTACTAATGTATGTAAAGTATACCTTCCACTTAAGTTTGGGAAGATAGACAACAAATATATTACCGATTCATCTAACGAGACTAATAATCACTCTTCCTTCACAGACAGGGCATTCATCATTGGGTTGATTACTTCTCAAAGTCTGTAGGCTTGTGTTTGAAATATAATACAGGGTGTTTACTCAAGGACCAATACTTTCATTTCATATGTATCAAAGACATAGAAAAAAGGCACTGAGCATGGTATAGGCTTTTATAGCCATAGAAAACAGGTGTGAAGTAATTTTCAAAAGGCTTGAAATCGCTTTCACAAGTACACATTTCATAAACAGCTTATGGCCACTTGATACACATGGCTAATGCTACCGTCTGATAATATGCAAAAATGGCTCCATGAGGCAAGAGAAGCGAGGAAGGCAAGGCTTCAATAATAACAATAATAATTCTACCAACTTCATAATTTTAAAGATAGCAGATACATTAATATACATTGTCTTGATTTCTTTAAATATAAGATATTAGCTTCTGTACAAACCCATTTTATCCTTGTGAGGACTCACAGAAATGCAACACAACAAAGCATGCCTGGTTCCCATGTTAGAGACAATAGCATTCAAGAACTGGGATGAATTAATTCTTTGTAATGCTTTAGAAGTCTCTTTGGGGGAAAAAATTATGAAATTTCCTGGAAGGCCAGCCTTCCTAGATTTTAATGGACATTTAATTGATTAAATTTAAGCACTGGGCCCAGAAAATCATGTTTCACCTGATGAAGTTTTATTTTTTGTGGTATTGTTTTGTTGTATATGTATGTGAATGTGTGCGTTTCTTTTAAATCAACTGATTTCAGTTCTTTGGGTAAAATGGCAAAATGTGCACACTTTGGAAGACATAGTCCTTTCTTTTTCATTTTCACTCTTAAAATCACTTGATGGGAAGACTTAAACCAAAGTGTACAAAATGTTCTAGAGGACGGAAGTTTTTGACAACATGCCGACGTACTGGAGGATGAAATATAGCCTTACCATGAAAATTAAGTAGCAATACTTCATGATCTTCTGATAAGTGGATTCTGGACACACACTTTAACAGTTACACACAGAATTCCATAAAACAGCATGTGACAAGAGCTGGCACCGTGAAGTTACAATGGCTTTCCAATGTGGCAAAGCTTGGGACCAGTGGCTTCTATAAGAGTTTAAAAATCTTTGGGTGAACAAATAAAAAGCCAAAATGCACATCTGGTTCCTGGCCCAAAACCAAGTCCCAGAGAATTGAGGCGAGTCAGGACACCAGGTGTCAATGGGGTTCTTGACTATCCCATTATCTGTGCCAGCTCCCTTTTCCCTTCTGTGGCGATAACTTCCTTCTCCACTTGATAATCTGTCCTATTGCACAGATTCTCCTTGAGTTTGTTGAGCTCATACTCATGGAGGATTTGGATGGTGAGAAACTTTTCCCGTTTGATTCTGGCTTTCACCTCAGATGGAACATCAGGGATCATCCAGGCCACAAAGAATTTCACAATAAAAACAATATGCTAGAGAAAGAATTAAAAAAAAAGAGAGAGAGAGAGAGAGAGCGCATTTCAGGATAATCAGAACAACCAAAGAACTTTAAATCTTGTCAAATAGTCTTATTTACTGAGGCCCAAAGAAATCTGACACCTTCTCATGTCAAATAACTGAAATTTGAATCCAAGACTCCAGATTCTTGACCCAATGTTATTTCTATTATACTACCTTCTGTTATTACTGTGATTATTTTGTTATCCACATTAATGTTTAATAAGAACTTTCTACATTCAAAGAAATTAAGCCCCCTCCCCCCCAAGCACTCAGCTACCCACTCAACACCACAGTCCACTAGCAACTAAAGTAAATATTAAAAGAGGTAGTACCAAAACTGAGCCAAGAAGATTGGAGTGGACATCTCAACCCAGAAGCTACTCAGCACTGGTGAGTAATTTACAAAATATTGGAAGAACTAGACAATTATACAGATTGTTTATAAACGTGGGTAGTAAAAATGCCAAAGAATCACAAGAAGCTCAGAATTGAAAGGAACCTCAAAGCCTTTATCTATATAGGGGCCTTCTTTAAGCCATTCCCAATAGGTGTTCACTCTAGACTTGGAGGAGCTCACAATTTAACAGGGAGTTCACGATATAATGAGGGTGCCCATCATTTTGGAATGACTGAACCAATCATTGTGCAAATGTATTAGAATACTAATGTATTACAAGAAATTATCTAAAGAATGGGTTAAGAGAAACTTAGTAAGATATTATGAATTGACAAAGAATAAAGTGAACAGAATGAGAACAAGTTAATAATGCCATTGAAAAAAATAAACAATTTATAAGACTTTTTAAAAACTCTGGTCATAGCAGCACTAACTTGATTCCAGAAGACTGATAATGGAATAATGGGATAATGATCTCTTATGACCTAACTCTTGCTGCTTCTGATACAACAAGGCTTTTGTAGCCTGAGACTGGAGTCACATTCTCAGTTCTCTATTAGGATTCCTATAACCAGCTATTTTCCAGAGATTTGTGCATTTCTTATAGAATCTGTAGAACCAAACTTACCATTCCCCCCCCCCCCCCAGAAAATTACATGATAGTTGTCCTGAAATATTTGAAGCCTTGAAGGATAAGTAGGATTTAAATAGGAGGCATAGAAAGGAAAGATTGAAAATGACATGAGTCCTACAGACCAGATCATATCCCAAGAAGAACAGCCAGGATGGGATGGGGCTTAGAAATTATCTTCTAGTTGGAACAAATAAAGGAATGGGGTAGAGTAGGATGTGAAGCTTGAAGAAAGGCTAAACAAACAGAAAATCATCTTTTAATTTTTTTTCTTTTAATGTTTCTGACCTCATAGCAGGGTTAAAACATCTGTAATGTGCACATAAGTGTGTGTGTGTGTGTGTGTGTGTGTGTGTGTGTGTGTGTGACAGAGAGACAGAGAGAGAGAGAGAGAGAGAGAGAGAAGAGAGACAAAAAGAGGGAGAGGGGGAGGAGAAAGGAGGAAAAAAAAGAGAAATAATAAGTAGAGGGGGGATAGAAAGACAAAAGGCAGCACACAACGATCTGGCTGTTGGAGAGAACAGGGAGAGGGAGCATAGCATGCTATCGGACTGGCTACATTAAATAGTTTAAGACACATTGTTTTCTGGCTGGGTCTAATACATTATCTAGAACACGGTTTGAGAAATTAAAACTAATCCATTTGGAGAGAATGAAGAAACTGGTTGAGTGAGGAATTATGCCTCTTCTCACTTTTGCTTAGGGCAGCCCATGGCTGGAATAGACCAGTGGTATTAAACTCAAATAGAAACAGGGATGAGTAATCCATACATATAAGAATCCCTGCAGGTTTCATATTGACTTAGTTTTAAAATATAATAATATCTACTTTTACTTAATTTCTATTTAATTTGTTAAATATTTCTCAATTATATATTTTTAATTTATTTGTTTTCCACTACACTGTAATTTGATTCAGGAAGCACTCAGGAGTGTCGTGGGCTAAAGGCTGTGCATCAAATACAACTGGGGTAGATGACATAAGGAATAACAAGGGAGCAAAAGCTCAATGTCTGAGACTCTAGGTTTTCCTGGCTCTAAATGAAAATTCCAGCAGTTTCTAATTTTAGATAAAAGAAGAAAACACCCTTCTTTAGTGAAGACTAAAGTCTCCCTTATAGTGCCTCAGTGGGATGTGGGGGTGTCCTTGTCTTATCTTCCTCACACCAGACCAAAGTCAGCTTGACTGTTATTTCTACCATAAAAAACAGTCTCAATTTCAAAATGAGAAAGAATTGACTTACAAGATAATGAGAAATGCTGGATGACTACATTTCAGCAACACGATATAGAGAAGACTCCTAAATTGAATAAAGAGACTGTACTAGATGTCTTCCAATTATGAAAGAACAATCTGTCGGGCCATACCAGTTTGGGTTTTTGCTCAGATATGGTTTAAACTAAATGACTCTGGCCTCTCCTCCAATTCTGAGATGATTCTCTGTCTGTCTAGCCTTTATTCAGGCTTCATACCTTACTCTACCCCACTCCTTTAGTTCTAACTAGAAGACAATTTCTAAGCTCCTTCCCATCCTGGCTGTTCTTCTTGAGATACAATCTGGTTTATAGGACTCATGTCATTTTCAATCTTTCCTTTCTATAACTCCTATTTAAATCCTACTTACCCTTCAAGGCTAGCTGAGACTCACATCTACCCATGAAGCCTTCCTTGTCTACTCACAAAAACCAAAGAATCAGAGTTGGAAGGTACCTTAGAGGCCATCTGGTTCAACCCACACTTGATTAAGAATTCCCTCTCCAACATTCCTAGCTAGCGGTCATTCTGCTTCCCACAGGAAGACTTCTAGTGATGGTGAACTCATTATCTCCCCCAGACAACTAATTCCATATGTGGATAGTTCAGTTATTTAAAAAAATTTACAACTAGATTCAATCTATTCCTCTGTTATTTCTATCCAATACTCCTAATCCTGTCCTTGGGGGATGATTAGAACACGTTTATACCGCTCATCTCCATAATAACACTTCAAATACTTTAGGACAACTATCATGTTTTCCTGAGGCAAGAACTAGATGTTCTATTTTTGTATTTTGCACAATAACAATGAGCACCCTGCAAGGGAGTAATAATTTTTTAGTGCATTAGAGATTTCCTAGATAACTTTTTTTCTTGATACCAATTCCTATTTCAGAAACACAGAAAAAAATGCCCAGTATCTCATAAATGTCAGAAGATTGAAAAGCAATATCTTATTATAAGAGAGAGCAACAAAAGAATGGGTTAGAAAATAAGGAAGGACTTACTTCCATAATGATGATGAAGGCCATCTTGGCAGCAAGAATGTGCCAGAACTGCATGGTGTGCAAGTATTTCTTTTCATGGTCAGGAGGATAGCGATAATCTCTATACCTATATTGGGAAAAGGAACCTAGTCAGGAGCTGCAAGTTTTCCTTTTTGTCAGGAAGTGGCAGATGGTACGCATATGAAGCGTTTGTAGGAACCTGTATTATTGGAAGAGATCTTGGTATCCACCTTGTCCAATTCTCTCATTTTACAAATTAGGAAACTTTAGAAAGTCCAAAGGGATGTAGGGACTTCCTTAGTATCAAGGAAGCAATAAGTAGCAAGGGAAGGTCTTGAAATCTGGTTCCTTGAAATATAGAGATATTGTCACTGTATCACAATGTTTAGCCATGCCGTACAGTACTTAGCACAGTGGCTGGTATGTAGTAGGTGCTTAATAAATTCTCATTTTTCTTATCTTAGAATAGAATAGTTTTTGTTGTTTTTCATCTGTCTGATCTATCATGAGCCCATTTGGGAATATCTTGACAAAGACAATGGAGTGATTTACCCGTTTCCTTCTCCAGATCATTTTGCAGTTGAGGAAACTGAGGCAAAGAGGGTTAAGTGATTTGCCCAGGATCACACAGCTAGCAAATATCTGAGGCCAGATTTGAACTCATGGAGATGAGTCTTCCTGATTCCAATTTCAGAGTTCTATCTACAGAATCTCATAGCTGCCCTCAGATGAGGAGGATAAAACCTCTACTTCCTATCTTATAGGGTTATTGTGTGGCTCAAATAACAACGTATAGAAGATGCTTTGCAAACCTTAAAGCACTACCAATCCCAGTTATTAATTTATTTAGTATAACAGACAGAGTGCTAGCCATGGAGTAAAGAAGTTATATCCTGTCTCTGACAATCTCTTAATTTCTCACTGTCTCAGTCAACTCTCTAAGAATATAAACAAATTTGCTTCTCTGTTGGGAATTCCTTTACTCATCCTGGGATTCCAAATCATGTCAGGATCATGTCAGAAATTCCCAATGCTTGGACAAGGCCACATGAAAAAGTAAAAAGGCACATGGGAACAAACACTTATTCCACATTTCATCATGTCAGGAATTCTCTCATGTAGATTAAGCCCCAGATCCAGATTAAAAATTATTAGCATTAGCATTAGCATTATTAGAATCATAATTATTTTTAGAGATCCTTTTTCTTATTCTCCTTGATACTCACAAGACTTATAGCCAAAGATGAGATTCTGGCACTTATTTTGTTTTACTTTTCTAGTTGATAGAGAAACATTCTAAGCTTCAGAAGTTATAGGATCATTCCAGGTAAACGGCTATTTAATCACAGTCTAGACCCATGATTTTTGGACTCCCAGGCAAGGTCTAGGATATTGATGTTGGGAAAGACTCCTAACAAGTAAGGTGATTAAACAAGATACCTGCAAGTAGTGAATGAGCCCGTGCTCCCCGGAGGTATAGTACTATTTGGAAAGTCCGAGATCTGGAACACAGAAAGGCTGTTGTTGATGTATCCAGACATGGGGGAATTGTGGTCCGTTGAGTAGGCATAATAGTAAACCAGCCGGGGAATCATGTCTGAGGTGAAGGCGACAATGAAGGCCTGAAACCAGTGAAGAAAAACAAGTGAGTAGTGAAAGCACCGTTGATCTCATTAGTCATATAGATACCTTTACAAACAAAGTAAAAATATGCTAGGAGAGTGCATTACCACTGTAGCTATAACATCTCTTGTTTATGTTGTTCTGAGAAGTCCACCTTCCTACTGTCATCATGGAAATCCAAAAATATTGTGTTATCCTTATCCCTTAACATTAGTGTTATGAAAGGGCCTATTAAGATTAGGTATGGTCATTTCTACTGATCACCCTTGTTGGTTAGAGGTGGTGTCTGTGTATGTTTCAAGGGAGAGATTGGAGGTCATGTTGTAGTGGATCTATTCCCAATGATTGGACAAGGCCACATGGAAAGGTAAAAAGGCACATGGGAACCCTCATTCTACATTTCATCATGTTTAGAAAGAAAGCAGATAGAGCAATGGAAAGAGAATCCCAGTTCAAATATAGTTTCATTAATTGCTTGAATGTGGGCAAGTGCATTAACCTTTGCCTTATCTGTAAAATGATGATAAAAATAATATATTGGTTAAACTGAGCTTTGAATTAATCTCCCCTATTTCTACCATCGAATAGCTCTCACTGTTAGTTTTTGCCTTAAGTGGAGCCTAAATCTGCAACTGCAACTTCCATACTTTTCTTTTGCCATTTGACATAGACAAAAATTTAAAATTTGGTGACGAGTTCCATAGACTACAAGTCTTCTCCTAAAGGCTCTAGAAATATTTCTAGAATATTTCTGTCAGCAGGTCCAGAAGGAAGAATCAAATGCACTGAGTTGATTTTCTAAAGTCATATCCTCAGGAAACAAACTTCCCATCCAGAAAATCAATCACTTAGTTTAAAATAGTCAACTTACATTAGTAACAACGGACAAGACAGCCATGCCATTGAGAATTTCTTGCCACACTCCTATGCTGTGGGCCTTGGCAGCCACTGGTCTCCTGTACTGGGTGGTCAGTTTCCAAGAGTCAACTCGGATTTCCAAAATGTTGTTCATAAGGGCAAGAAGAGGAGCCAAAGGAAAGGAGGCCACAAAGAGTGTGATGAAGCCAAACTGGATGACTGTAGAGAAAGCATCAGAAGCACCAACTTCAGTCCACAACCACTTTAAGTGTCTGTTGTATGTAAGCCACTGTACCAAGTTCTAAAGTTGCATAGACCTAAAGAACTTCATTCTCTCCATTACAGGGGTAAAAACTAGCTATGTAACAGGAAGGTGTAGTCTCTAACATCAAAATTAAAGGTTAAGAATGAAACTCCCACAATCCCTCTCTCTGCCAGTATGAATGGCCTGTGAGCCACAAATTTACCAAAGTCCTTTAATAATGTTATGATTTTAGCCTGAACTGCATCAGGAACTCTACAAATTGAATGCCTGGTGTTTAAATTAGCCCTTCCTTTGTAGCTGTCCCAAATTTACCTCGTGGGATCTAGATCTAGAACTGCAAGGAATTCCAGCTGCTTCATGTTATAAATCAGGAAACTGAAGCCCAGGGAGGCTAAATGACTTCCTAAAGTTACCTAAATAATAAACAACTAAGCCAGGATTCAAATCCAGATTTTTCACAATATCATGTGATAAAATGAGAGGACTGAACGAGATCTTCTGTAAGGATACTTCCACAGATTTCTTGATCTTACCATCTATGATCATTTAAAACTTTATAAAGTGTCCCTAGTATCCCCAGGAATCGGTAAAGCAAGCTTTTGTCCAGCCAATCCCTTCTTGTGATGATTTCATAGTTTTGACCACGGTCCTTTCTAATCTTCATCTTCTCATTCTGGGTGTTTTCACTAGCTGTTCCCCCATGCCTGGAACTCTTTCCTTCCTTCTCTCTTCCTTCTAGCTTCCCTGGCTTCCTTTAAGTCTCAGATGAAGTCCTGTCTTCTACAAGAAACCTTTCTCAGTTTTCTTTAATGCTACTTTTCCAGTGTGATTATCCCTAACTGATCCTATATAAATCTTGTTGTTACATAATTGCTTACATGCACTTTTCCCTATTTAGCCACAAGATCTCTGAGAATACGGACTGCCTTTTCTTCTCTTTATATCCTCAGCATTTAGCATAATGGTTGGCACATAGCAGATACTTAGTAAATGCTAGTTAATTAATAAATATGCTAGTTAACTGATTTTATATATATATATATATATGCTAACAAATGAATATTCTGTAATTTACTATTCCCTTTGGCTCCCTCTGCTGGCAGACTCTGAGAGTCAACAAATTCAATACAGATCAATAGGGGTAGGTTTGGTGGCAAAGAACTTCCTGTTTCTCTTCAGTTTAGGGATCAATGGCTTTTATTCATTTATTTATTTATTTTTGTCTCTTTAAACTATTAGACTTCACTTCTTAATATGTGCCATGTTACAAGTCAGTAACAAGTCCAATGCTTAGCAGAGTGCTCAGGATAACAGTGGGTTCTTGATATTTATTGATTGAGTGACCACAAGTGCCATCCATTAGTAAATCCTACCTTCCTCTCTGATCAACAGTTTCTTCAATAAGAAAGCTAAAGAGAACTTACCCATTTCTAAGTACTCATAGAACAGCCCCAGGGGCCCAAAACTCTGAAGAGCATGATCCTGCTCCCATCGGCTGTACAGTTTCTCAGAGTTGGTCCTTGCTCTCCGGCGTCGCCACCAGTTCCAAACCCAACTGTAACAAGAGGGAGAAGGGATGGGTTGGAATAAAACAAGTGGCCAAAGTAATAATTGGAGCTTGAAGAAACCATGTATGTAACCTAGTCCAATAGTCTCTTTGGAAATGGATAGGAAAACTGAAGCCCGGGAAGTACAACTGACTTGTTCCAGCTTCATGTAATAGATAGAATACTCTTTATGGGGTCAAGAATACCTGGGTTCCTGTCCTACCTCCAGCACTTACTAGTCATGTGAGAATGGGCAAATCCCAACCTTTCTGAACACTGGTTTCCTTATTATTTGAATGAGGATAACAACACAGAGTAGTCTACCTCAAAAGGCTATTGTGAGGTTTAAATGAGACCATGTATGCGAAGGATTTTTCAGACTTCACATTTCTATAAAAGAGCCAGTTAATACCAGTAGCAATAGCCAGCAGCAGATTCAGAGTTAGAACTTCATGATGTCACCTTAGCAGCAGATCTCCATGGAGTAACTCAGGGTTCTCTACTTGGTTCTGAGTGGTTTAACATTTTGATTCATAATTTGGATAAAGGAATGGATGCCATACTTATCAAATCTCCAAGGGGCACAAATCTGGAAGAATACCTAATTTAAGCACGGGATGACAGAGTCAGAATCCACAAAAAGAGCTTGACAAGCCACAGCACAAAGCTGAATCTAATAGGTTGAAATTCACTAGTGATAATTGTAAGCTCATACTTGGATGCAAAAAACAATCCATTTTGCAAATACAAAGTGAGAGATGGATGGTTAGACAGTTCTTTGCATGAAAAATCTTTTAGAGTTTTAATGGACCGCAACAAGCTCAATATGAATCAGTAGTCTGAAGTTGCGGCCAGAAATGCTTAATCCAATCTTAGACTATATTAAGAGCATAGCAGCTTGCAGAAATGAGGAGAGAAAGGTTCTGTGGCACCCTGGCCTGCTAGGATGAACTTGGGATATTTTGTTCTGTTCAGGATAGACCCTGAAAAGCATCCAGAGGAAGGCAATCTGAGTGGAGGAAGGCTTTGCGCCCATTTAGTTCTCTCTTTTTGGGAAGGCAATGGGAGTTTAAATGACTTGTCCAAAGTCATACAGCTGAGGACATATTCAAACACATGCAAATATATATATATATATGTACGTACACCCACATACACACACACACACACACACACACACACACATATACATATATATATATATATATATATATAAACATACATGTACTCACATACACATACAGAGTTTTAAATTTTGCCTTCATTATGGCACAACAGCTCTAGGAAGCAGGTATTATACTAATTTTATAGAGAAGAAAATTGAGACTCCAAGAGATAAAGGAACTTTCCCCATAATCACACAACTAATAGATGGCATAGGTAGGATTCAAACTCATGTTCCTACTCCAAGCTATTGATATAAACTACTTTAACAATGTCAATACCAGCTTTTAGTATTATAATTTCCTCTTTTTTATCTAATTCTTATCTGGGAATATTATGCAACATTTTCCCCCCACTGGTTCTTCCTTCTTCATATCACTTCTGCTACACTTCTAGAAAAAAAAAAATCTTTACAAAGACTCTCTAGCCAATGGTTTTACAATCTAAGCTGTGCTAATGTAGCAGAGATCAGCAGTCTTTCTCTCGCTCAGTGGGATCATCTAATAAGAGACAGTCAAATCCTCTTTCCTCCCATATCACTCAGGGTAACAGAGCCACACTTGGCCAAGTCCGTGTTACTTTACTGAATTAGGGACTATTTGGTTTACAGATAAGGTTTTTACTGGTTCAAATCTTTGCTGTGGAAATAAGACTGTCATTATTCTCAAAGGAATCTACATGTTTTGGCCCTCTAAATGAATTAGGGAGCTTTTTTTTATGACCTTCAAGCTCTGTGTAAATGTTATATGGTTATTATTAGGTGGGAAACTCCAAAGCAATACTTACGGCAGAATGGCTTCCTGGATGTTGCCCCAAATCTGCTTTCCAGCCATGATGATCGTGAGCTGTGTTGTCAGTTCTATAAGGCAGCCTGCTGGATCACACTGGACAGAGGCAAAAGAAAGAAGGGGCAAAGAAACAATGAGAAGTACACTTTCTAATCTTTTTCCCCAAGAAAAGAAACAAAAGCCCCAATCAAATTATTTGAACACCAACCAACCATAAACAATATATATAACTTATCGTTTTAAGGACTAGAGAAGGGTGGGGGAAGTCTGTCAGATGTCTTCTAAGACATGACTGGCCAATATAATTTAACAAAAATTTATTGAAGATCTATAAGGCACTGTGCTAGGGACATTTTTTTTTTAATGACATAGTCCCTATCTTCAAAGAATTCATACTGTAGCAAGGAAGGTACACAAGTATTATGTACCAAAAGGCAAAGTGAAAAAAACAAAACAAAACTACACAGTGGGAACTCAAAGTTCCCTTGGAAAACTTGAGTACAGAGGGAGTATGTAAGCTCTCAGAGGCCAAGGAGCTCACCACAGTGCTGCTCACAAATCAGGCACTTAATAAAATGCCAATGCCCAAAGGGATCTTTCTATGAAGAAAAGACCTACCTCTTCATTCCTCCATTTGCTAAACATGTATGTGTAGGCTCCTGGGTAACCCACAAATTTCCCTTTAAAGAATGCCACATAAAAACATGACGAGTAATAGTTGACGAATTGAAACAGGAACATTTTCATGGTAAGCCTGTTCTCATACTCCAGGTGGGTTCGAGGAATTTCTGAAGGGTCAAAAACACAGAATGTTAATGCTGAAGATTGTGTCGCATCTCCCTGAAAACCAATATTCACTTGATAACTGGACACATGACTGTGGCTAACCAGCCTTCAAGGAATAGTGACATAAGAACTGCTTCTGGCATCAAAGGACCCAGATTCAGACTTTGCCTGTGATCCCAAAGTTAAATCTAGCATGAAGGATCCCCCATGGGCAATTTCCATGGATCTGTTTCTTCATCCATAAAATGAAGAAATCAGATTAGACCATCTCTGAGGTCCCTTCCAGCTCCCCATCAATATCTAATATTATGTTTTTGCTGTCCTCTGTAAAGCTGGA